>NC_066617.1:146590246-146822746 GCF_025201925.1 Gopherus flavomarginatus
CCCCTATAGGACCATGGCAATTTCTGCCTTTTGCTTCACTTACTTTACCATCCTCCTTTCTGTGTTCCTCTCCCTCTGTCTTTTCTGTGTCTCCTCCTGTCTTATGTTTCCTTCCCTTCAGCAACTCTCCATTTCCACTCTTGTGAGCTTCATTCTTATCTACTTTCTCATTCTATCTACAATTAAAAGATTAATTCTGATATTTAGAGTGTCATCAGTAGGCTTCACGGTTAATGCCCCAAATGTGATTAATGGGGATGTGATGGAATTCACACTTCACAGTGACAACTTCAGGCTCTCTGCAAACTCAGTGAAACTCTGCAACAATGTACACTTCTTGGGTCACATTTTCAAGGGTTTCTTTGCAACACTTGAATCTGGAAACCTGATTTCAAAAATAAGTTTAGACTCTGTAGAATCTGAGTATACCACAAGGGCCACCAAAGACATTCAGTGGACCAATTCCAATCCATGGGCCAGGTGTTCAGTGTAACTGAACTACAGAACGCTTCTTCCTCAAATAAACAGCTATAGGAAAACATGCCATGTCATGTGAGATGTACTCCATTCCATCTACACATCCGCCTGGCAACTCTAAGCAGCAGAAACTTTGAAATAAAAGTGTGTGTGTCCCAGTACAAGGAATCTTCTGAATACAAGTCAGGTTCTTTGTAGCAAGGAGGGGATTGTGAAGGAGAACAACAATGAGTACTCATCCCTAATCTGTCATTTCTGTAACAACATGGCAGAGATATAAAAGGAGGCCATTTTTAGAGTCTGGTCTCTGATCTTCCATTCTTGTTTTTTTGGCTTAAAGTGAGGGGGAATGAAGTAATCCACTCATGAACTTCTGCTGGTTTGTCTAGTATGGTCTTCCCAGGAGAACTGCACTGGACCAATTGGGTATGAAGTACCAATTTTATGTCCAATGTTCATTGTCTATCCAGAAGGCACAGTGTATGTATGTAGGTTTTGACACCATAAAGTCCATTTCCATTCATTTAGTTTTGATTTTCAGGTATTTTTCAGATCACGCTGTCTAGCTTGTGGGTAGATGTTGATGCCTTTCATGTGCCTAAATTTTAATTTTCTCTCTATTCTTTCTGAACAATAAAGTTTTACTGGAAAACTATTTGGTGGAGGTTTTCAAAGAAATCTAGGGAATTTAAAGGCATGCATTTGAATGAAAGATGTGTATCTAAATTCCACTAGATCAACAAGTTTATGGAAGGAATGGTATGATGGGATAGCCTAATTTTGGCAATTAATTGATCTTTTACTATTAGCGGTAAGTATGCCCAATGGCCTGTGATGGGATGTTAGATGGAGTGGGATCTGAGTTACTACAGAGAATTCTTTCCTGGGTACTGGCTGGTGAGTCTTGCCCACATGCTCAGGGTTTAGCTGATCACCATATTTGGGGTCGGGAAGTAATTTTCCTCCAGGGCAGATTGGCAGAAGCCCTGGGGGGGGGGGCAGTTCTCCTTCTTCTGCAGTGTGGGACACGGGTTACTTGCTGGAGGATTCTCCTTATCTTGAACTCTTTAAACCATGATTTGAGGACTTCAATAGCTCAGACATAGGTTAGGGGTTTGTTACAGGAGTGGGTGGGTGAGATTCTGTTGCCTACGTTGTGCAGGAGGTCAGACTAGATGATCATAATGATCCCTTCTGACCTTAAAGTCTATGAGTCTATGAACATGAAAATCTCAAGTGCTATTTTTCTGTACTGAGAGAGATGTGAGTTAAGATACAATCAATAAGTCCATTATAATTTATCTTTGCTACACAGGGCTAAATTTCCTTTGAAAGGTGAATATAAAAAGACAACATTTTACTGAATGCACCTGCTTCCTGTGGATATTTAAAGCCATGTCTCCTGGCCTTAGGAATACAAACAAGTTGTTGATTTTTTTTTGTCCTGTTCACTCTGCAGAGACAGACCAGCACCAGGAAAGGGAATTGGATTTCATCCCTTTAGAGCAGATATGCACTTTAAAGTATTGTTTACCCTCAACTTCCTCATCTTAATATCTGTTTGAATATAAATAACTTCATCATTTCACTTTCCCAATGACTATGAGTAAAGTTATTGTGTGATTGCCAACTAACTAACAAACTAAATAAAATAAACACCACTCCCTTAAGCTGCTGGTATAATGATAACTCTTTGTGTTGGTCCCACTCTGTTAATTGCATTACTTGTGCTCAGAAAGAGAATTGTCTTTTATCTCTGAAAGGTCTCTGAATCCAGACACTTTCTTCCTAAGTGGTTGTCACTAGCCATGCTGCTGATAGGAAGAGAGAAGCAAAGAGGCTTGTGCTTCAAGCAGAAAAGGTAAGTGCTGAAGAGGGAACTAACTTCTTCTCCTATGCATAGTTTAGTTTTTGTTCGCCAAACTGTAGTTTTGGTGATGTTGCAAATCCTCACTGAAGCTACTTTGTTAGGTTCTCAGGGATAGGCGAGGTATAAGAATCTGGACAGCGTCCTGCATAATATCTCACATTGTCTATATTTTCTCATCTGTAACTTGCTGAACATTTTAAACCTCACTTCTTTAAGGAAACCATAATGCCGGCTGGAGTGAATTCCTCTTGGAGAAAATTACTGTCAGATGCTTTTGCAGAGAATGTTACCTTTCTTCTTACTGGATAGAGGAAATATGGGTGTGAGTGGCAGTGTAAATGTGAGTCAAGAGCTAAAAGAGGGGCAGAGTTCTCAGCTCACAAGGTGACTGTCACGGGGCCCCTGATTTGGGTTGAACCTCAGCATAGGTCATGCCTCCTTTTTTTGCTTAACTGTTGGGGAGCACAAACCAAACCGCAGACACTGGCTGTGTAGGCCATCTGGCTTGCTGGGAAATGTAGGCAGAGAACTGTGCAGCTTGGAATAACCCCTCTCTGCAGGGAGAGAGATGGAATTCTCTGCTGAAGAGAAGTGAGGACTGGAGAGCTGGGTGCCTTTGCTGGACCAAAGAGGAAAGATACAGGTGCTGTTGCCCTGAATTGTGACAGGCACTTCTGAAAATCCCATCCTTAGACATACAAATGTAATCATCTAAGTTGAATATTTTTATCAAGAAACAACATTTTATAAAGGCACAGTCAGGGACAAAACTGTTTTTCCTTCTCTGTGTTACTAACAAATGAGATGATTAAAATTCAGTATTTTAGGATCTAACTTGCTTCCACTATAATGCCGCTTGTTTCTATTATACATGGATAGGAATGTCAAAGTTTATAATATTTTTCAGTTTATTAGTGGAAAAACAAAACAAATCTCACATTAAGGGCTGATACTTAGTCACCCTAAGGCAGGTTTTATACCATTCTCGAAGTACAAAAACAGATGTAAATTTCATCCAAGCTCACTTTATGGTTCCTTTACTCTGCCAGAGGGGTGTCAGGTGGCCCAAGCGTAACTGAAAATCAGGCCCATTATTGTTAGCAATTCAGATTGTGATACCCATTGTCAATCTCCTCCATGTCTTGATCCAGTTGTGTTACCTGGGGTTCTTTCAACCCAAAGCTCTTCGTAACTTTTACTCTGTGCGAGGAGGTGTCAGGAAATAAATCAGGGGAGACACGGCCATCGGACCGATAGATGGCTGGCACAAACAGGACAATACAAGAGTGCTTTCACTTAAAGCTAAATTTTACTTACTCTCAAGCACTTACACAAGTCTGCAACAGATTAGTAAAACACCCCCAACCTTGATAATTACCAAAGTTGAATGTAGCTCTTGAGTGAAACAGGAGCAGGCTTCCGGTGACCAAATCTTCCATCTGCAGATGGAGACTGCAAGATGTATCCAGAGGGAGAGTCCAAAAAGAGTTCTCAAATGAGTCCAATGATCTCAAGCTTTCCCCCCTTATTTATACATTAGTAATAGAATGACATGTTCCTTAAAGAAAACTTGTCAAGCAAGCAGTTCCAATGAGCAAGCAAGAGGCTCCTTCTGATTATTGATTAACCAGGTGTGGTTTCTTCCAGAGTTTTCAACCTTGAGACACCAATAAACATTCCTGAGGCACATCCTGCTCTTTTAAAATGCATGTATCAGCAACTTCAACACAATACTTATCAGGAAGGATGCAGGGTTAAGCTACCGTTTATGTGGCACCCCAAAACTCCCCCCCCCCACAACCTTTAATAATAAGCCATAGTGGTTTCAGGCACTTTCCTGGTTTGCCAAAGTCTCTCCATAGAGTTGTTGTGGAACTTATTTCAGTTCACAATGGTGTAGGTCATACAAGAAACCTGACCTTCAGACACCCAGCCTTCATTACGTGTGTTTTGGGTTTCACAGAAAACTTGACTGTATCTCAGCAGAGTGTGAGGGTAACAAGAGTCATGAATAGGAATAGGAATAGGAGCTTAAAGATCCCTGGGTCATCCAGTCTGTATCTCACAGGACTATGCCTTTCTGCATTCTCACATCTGATCCAAACTCTCTAGAATCTCTTGGCACCACTGGGGACTTGGCCACCTCACCAGGGAAGTCTGAATGTCTCAGTTACTCTGTCTGTTATAAAGGTTGTCCTAATATTGTAATGGCGGAAGCAATGGGAATCAATATGGCCCAGAGAAATACAATGCCTTCTGTATCTCCCTGGGGAATCAGGTAACAAAATTGCTGCTCTCTCTGTTAGGAGGGTGGCAGCTTCCCAAGGTTAGCCAGCCTCTTTTCTCCTTCCCCTGTCAGAGCCTTACACCCCAAGGAGTGCTAAAAAGGAGCAGTCCTTGTACTGGGAAAAGTGCAGGTTCTATAAGAGTTCCTGGCCCTTATGGAGAAGATACAAAAGCCAGCACATGTTGCACCCTCCCTTTATCTTCTTGTGCAGCCTCAAAACCTGTCCCTTTGCCTGAACTTGTCTTTATGCCATACACTATCCTCCTAGGACCATACAAGCAAGATTTCAGGAATAGTAATAAAGCTGAAGTTTCACATATCAGAGCACAAAGCAGTGGTTCCCAAGCATTGGCCCTGATCCCTGCAGCATCCCTTGCTCTTTCTGACCTGAGCTGGTTGAAACCAGGTGTCAGATGCTCAGATGGTGTAAATTGGACTAGAAGTCACTGATCAATAACACTGTTCTATAGCAGAGAAGGATCTGGGCCCAAGTACCTGTACTTTGGCTTCTGCATGGTCACACTGAACCCTAACTCCTGGGGACTGAACCTGGTCTTTGGAGCACTCTCAGAAACCTGTGGCAAGAGTCAAGGGCTGAGAATTAATCCCAAGCCTGCTTCTGGGCAGTACAAAGTACTAACCTCTATGATATGCTGCTGGTAACAACAGAACATGGCCATGATGCTGTGAACAGCCTGTATTCACCCCTGCATGTGAATCCTGAACGTGCAGTTCTCCAGAAACAAGTTTCCTCTTTAAAAATCAAACCAAAGAATTTGCACAGACAGGGCTGTGTTTTTTTCAGACATTGCAAAGAGAAATAAGTGGTGGGCAGATGGGCCAGAAGGAAGATAGATGAAGAAAGAGAGGGGAACAATTCCCCAGTCAAAGGGGAACATTTCTCTCTCATAACATCCTTTCAGAGGAAGTTCTGGGCCACTCTGCTCTGATATCCAGGTTGCATCATTTGTATTTACCAACGCATTAAAAAAGGAGCCATCTCTAAAACGACAGATCTTGTTCCTCGCTCAACAGCTGCAGAATCTTAAATGTGCTATATGTGCTTATAACTTGAAATATAAGCTTCCCTCTTCACCAACTATGACAGAGGAAATAACTTACGCAGATCTGGAATTTAATAAATCTTATGCACTGGAAAATATCCCAAAGCCTGCTGCTCCTGAGGAAAAAGGTACAATCTCTATGGGGCTTTTTAGTTATTGTGCTAAAATTAGCTGGGTTGAGAAGCACTCTCAACCTAATCTTAGGCAGACTGGGCCAAATTTGCTCCTCTAACTCTACTCTTGGTAGGGTCACACCAATGGTGAATTTGTCCTGTTTTATTGTCATTATTAATTAACAGAAGTGCAGAAGCATGCACATTAGTGTTCAAAGCATAAGAGAGATGCTGTCTCTCCCTACTTGGATATATTACCCGTAGGAATGAGCAATTTGCCAGGTATAAATGTTTGTGGGATCAGGCTCTAGAGCAGAGTTTGACAGCTAGAGAAAATATTGTGTCATCAGTTCATAATCATTTCTGCAGAATCATCCATGGCACGATGCAGCCTAGATTAGGATTTTAAAATTCTCAAACTCTGGTCTATGGGGAGGAGGAGATCTTTGTTTGCTTTCCTGTTTGACCTGCTCCAGGTTGCTTCTTTCTCATAGGAGATTGTAACATTTGGTGACAAATTATAACTTGCTTTTCTGAAGCAGAGTGTTTCTGTTGTCTCCATGTAAGGGGGTGAACACAATCAGAGAGTAGGGAAATACTTTTAAAGAGTCACAGATGCATTTAAAAAAGAGACCAGGGTGACATTAGCAAGTGGAAGAAAAAACCCTCAAAAACCAAACCCCAGTTCATGGAGTCTTTTCCTGAAACAATGAATGAGAGATTATTTAAGCAGAACACTCACAAGTCAGGACATTGGTTTGCTGTGGCCCCCTGACCAATTCAGCCACAGTGCCCCATGCTGTCCTCTGCTGCAGCATTTGCATCCAGCAAACCTGCAGTGATTGAAACCGAAAACCACTTCCCTTTTTTGGTTAAATGTCAGAGAGCACAAAGGGTTTTGCCTTCAGGCTCCAGCTTGGGGCTGTACCTTGGTAGAGAAGGTGGAAGGTTTTTTCTTCTTTACATTCAAATAAATGTCAGATTATTTAGCAGTTTTGCCATCTCTATGAAAGTAGCAATCACCAGACAGCATCAGAGTGTTCTTGCCCTTGAGTCCTGGCTGAGCAGAGGAGCACACGACATGATTCAGGAGGGGAATGCGCTGAGTAGCTTTAAGCCACCTTTGTGTTTTTCCTGATCATGAGCCAGTTGTGCTTCAGTCCAGTCCTCTGGTATCAATTAGAGCAGTCAGAAGGCTGCTCCAACTTGCTCCAGTTACTATGACCATAAATTATCACTGGAGCACTTAGGGATCACCTGAGTTCAGGGAAGCCTCATCTGTGCCTTCCTTTCCAGAGCCACTACTTTACACCAGCCATAGGGAGGGGAGTTAGCACCAAAGCAACTTCACTGTTACGACTCTCCTGGGCCAGCTATGTCACTGTGTCCTAGATGTGCTGTGTATAGAGATCACAGCAGAGTTAAGGATCTGGGCCATTTAGGTATTCAAAAGTGCCCAGAAGCTGGGCTGACAGGCAAAGTAAAAGAAATAAATCCTGTTTCTGACACTGCCCAATGTCAAAGGATTTAGAGAAAAAATTAACAGTCTAGCCCCAGGAAGATGTTATAAGCAGGCACACAGATCTTTCAGTGCTTTCTGGACACACACTGATTGCAGCCAGCTTCTTTGCAGCATCTTTTGAGGAGGGCATTGCCACTCCTTGGGTCTGTCCTGTTCCCTCATTCCCAACCCAGCCTCCTCTGCCATTTAAAGTGAACTTCCTTCTCTTCTGAGTGCCCTGGAAAGCCAGTGTCCATGGACACTTACCATAACCACTTACAGGAACTTGACTGTGTTCTGTCTTTCCAGCAGTCTAATTGCATTGAATTTAGTGAGATTAATCCTGATTTGTACCAGTGCCAGTGGGAGGCGAAGCGGAGCCATAATTATCTTCCAGATTCAAGTTTTGCACAAGTCCAAGGCTTGAGCACAAACTGAAGGCCCAATTAAATCCTGGTTAGGTCCCATCTTCACATCAAAATAAAAATATGTTGTAACCAGTCATGTAAATGGGCCTCCCTACAGGGTTGTTTTTGTAATGTAGCCAAACCCATGATGACCCACTTGCTCCCAGACAGAACCTGACCCTGTAAATACAGACGGTATAGTGTAGAAGGAAGAAACCACTGGACTTTCTGAAAAGTAACAGTTTGCAACTTGCTTACCCAGTATCTTATGTAATTAAGTCTAAGCATATTTCTAGTCTCCTTATTGAGTCAGAACCTCTGAATTACCAACTTTCTGCTGCTCCAAAGTACGAAGCAGGCAGCAATACAGCTTAACTCTCTGTTTGGAAATCTGCAAGATGGGGAAATCCCCAGCTGGAATAGCCAGCTCTATGTTACCCTCTTCTGCTCATGGGTCAAGAACATTGCTGGGGAAGGGGGAATTGCCAGAGTGCCCCTGAATTTCAGTGATCACCACTATGAAGCATCCCCTTGGGGACTGCTGCAGCCAGGCATAATTTAGAGAAGGTCCGAGGCTGCTATAAATTACACTAAGGCAATGTTTCCCAAACTTGGGATGCTGCTTCTTTAGAGAAGGCTCCTGGTGGGCCGGGCTGGTTTGTTTACCTGCCATGTCCTCAGGTCCAGCCAACCGCTGCTCCCATTGGCTGCGGTTCACTGCTCCAGGCCAATGGGAGCTTCTGGAAGTGGTGGCCAGCACGTCCCTCAGCCCATGCTGCTTCGAGCAGCTCCCGTTAGCCTGGAGCAGCGAACCGCGGCCAGTGGGAGCCCCAATCTGCCGGACCTGCGGATGCGGCAGGTAAACAAACCAGCCCGGCCTGCCAGGGGCTTTCCCTGAATAAGCAGCGTCCCAAGTTTGGGAAACACTGCACTACATTGCGCTGACCTCAGGATCAGCAAATGTGGCTTAACACTCCTTTATCTCCTCTTTCCTCAGCTGCACTGGACAGAGATTTGGCACAACTGAGGCTCTGGCCCCATATATTTACATTGTGGTTTCTCTCTTTACTCTCTACTGGAGGCAAAATTAACTTTCCCCATTTACACTGTAAACTGGAACTGGACTGTAACTGGTTGGGAAGTTAACTGACCTGTAACTAGAGCTGGTAAAAACACCACATTTACTTCAAAGGAACCATGCCGTTTTACAACATTTGAGGATATCCAATCATAAAATTGATTTATATCATCATTTTACTTTCCATAGGTATTTTGCCCTCTTTCCTTTTGAGATGCCATTGTAAACAAACTTTTCTGGGAGATGGATCTTTCATCTGTTTCTTGGCTGATCATCAAATAGAAGGTCATTTTAAACTCCTTAAAATATATTTAAAAATATTACTCATATAAGACAGCAAAATATTCACCACCACTGCACAGTTCTATCCCATGGTGAGGGGCATGGGGGTGAGAAGGAATCCTTTCTCACCATCACTGATGATTATTTATGCTTTGTTATGCCCTGAAGTATGAAGATCAATATCCCTGGTAATTTAACCCTAGCTAATGACAAAGTAGATGATAATCCTTCTCCTGTACATGCCTAATTCTTTCTCCACACCATTTTATTATTTTTTAGGAAAGTCAGCTTTTATTTTCAACCCTTTTGCTCCCTCTTTCCATCCTTTCTGTCTAAACCTGGATTCTCAAAATATTTTCAATTAAAAAAGATTGTGAATAAGGAAAACAAAAACATGTAAGGGGGACTGGAGGATGGCTGATGAGGGCAGGAGGATAATTTTAGAGAAAGAGGAGGTAAGCTGATGGTGGGAAAGGACCTGTCATTGCTGGAAGAGAAGGGGGTAAATGGCTATTGGTTGGAGGATATATCAGTGCTGGACATCTCGTTTCCTCAGTAGCCATGATATTGGCTAATAAGAAGAAAATCAAAAAAACAATACTAAGTCTGAACTGTTGTGGGATAATGTGCTGATTCACGTCACATGTACAGGCAGGGCATATTACAACATCCTTCATCAGCAAGGGCAGTTGCTGTGGCCTGAGAAGAAGTCACCCCTGGGAGGGCAGGTAATGGTTCAAGGTAATGCTCTCCACTTTGGGTTCCATGGGAGCTCTCCAGACAGATTGCAGTGGGGGTGACCCCAGCCTGGTGTTTATTTTCAGTGCCTGCAACTCTGTGCAGTGGAAGGGATGTTATAGACACCTTATGTAGCTGCAGTCCCCTCCACGCAGACTTCCTATCATCCTGTACCAGAGACTGCACTATCAGCACATGGCTCAGTGTCCTTGTGAGTGACTGAGGAGAAGAAGAAAAACAACAGAAGCAAAATAAGGGATTTTCAGAATCTACCTCTTTCAGTTACTGAGTTCATTGTTGGTTTCTCCCAGGGCTCTTCACCTCATCCCCATGGCGTCTGGCTGCCCTGACTTTGCTCACATTGTGTCTGGCATTAATGGTAGGACTGCTAGCCCTGGGGGTTGTGTGTAAGTAACAATACATATTTATTTGGTGAATTCAGTGCTGGTGAAAGATACCGGTTTGATATCCATCCCCTATGGGATGAAGTTCTTGATTTAACCATAGAGCTGGCACAACACAGGCAGGCTGCACAGAACAAGCTTCCCAGATGCTCTGCCTCACTCATTACTGTACATTACCTTGTTCCTGCTCCAATGGTATCACCACTGCAAGCGACAATCTCAATAGCCCACTCATGCCTGGACCTCTCCCCTTAAGCTGCCAAAAAGGCGGCCTTTTTTGTGTCAGCTGCAGTAATCTGTGCCAGTGAGAACAGGACTGACTGTCAGTATTTCATTTAATGCTAATCTGTTTTCAGTTGGCCATCACTTTTGGATACTAGTGACCTGCTCTGGATACAAATTCATGGTGAAAAGATGAAAGGGTCCATGTCCCAAGAACAGGGCACCTCATTTAAAAAAAATCATAGAAATTACTTTTGAGCCCTGAGTTCATCATTATCTGATAGTTCTGTAAAATAAGGATGAAAAGAAATCAAGTCAATGGAATGACCAATAATTGAAAGCAACAATTATATTTTAATTATTTATTCAGATTTAAATAATAAAAAGACAATTATAGAAAAGCTGTAGGCAACCTGATAATTAATGTTCGTACTTAATAATCCCAGCAGCATTTAAAAGTAATCGTTCATATGGAACAAAAATCAGGATGGTTAGCCAGTCAGCCAAATGGAAAAAAAAAAAAAAAAAAAAAGCTCCTTTCTACCCCAATATCATTTGGATTTGTAAAAGTTCATGCCAGAAAATGCTTCTGTGAATTTCAGTTTTCCAGGTTACCAACATCTGCCAGGAAGAGAATGTAAAACTCAAAGAGAAGGAGAAAGCTCTGCAAACAAATTTCTCAAGCAGGCTGCAAGAAATAAGAGAGAGTTTGTGTTTGGAAGGGGAAGTGAAGAATAAAAATAATGGTAAACAAGGTTGTTATACGCTCGGACTAAATATTTTGTCCCAGGATGAGTAATAAAACAGGGCAATGGCAATTCAATAGACCCCTCACACACAGCATATCATGCTAATCCTGAGCTCAGTAAGACCATTGCTGAATAAGCAGGGATTAAAGCAAGAAATGAGATGTAAAGGAATTCCATTTCCAGGGCACTTTCTATTTTTATTCTCTCTGATGAAATTGCTTACAATACAGATAATTAGAGCCTCTCATGATGGTGACACCATACCACTAAGAACTGGAATGAGATTAACCAGTTTATTACACAGAATATGAAATGTCATCTGAAAACTGTCACCTTATAGTGTTCAAATGTGGTAAATCAGGACTGCACTCCTATTCTGTCTCTGGGGTTGATGGCAGGGGCACAGCAGAAAGATGGGAAGTGTGCTGGAGCATATTCAGTCCTTTGGGAGGTAGGAGTGCCTCATATCCCTCAGGATTGACTCTGCTGACTAATTAAGGGGCACTACTAATGGTTGTCTAAGGCAAATTCAACATGGTACCTAAACTGAAGGGTGGGTTAGATGAATCAGAAAACAATGGCAAAAAAAAACAAAACAGGAATGATCCTTAGGGTCTTTGACTGTGAAGCAGGGAATCAGCCCCAGGGAGGTGGGGGAAAAGTAACTTACTTTAGAACTTCTGAAAAGAGATCTATTATCCAAATCTTACAGATTAGAGAAAAAGCTGATCAGGGTGATTGGCAATAATGGGAAATAGCCCACATCTCAAAAAACTGTTGTGCAGGGAGAAATCAAATTGAAAATGTGCCTGATTTTTTTCCACAACTCATAAAATGATAACATTTATTGGTAGACACAACATGTTACTGCTGACCTATATGTTGTACATTCTCTGGCTCCCAGTCCTCTGGTCAGTTCAAGATTGTTAATATTCACTAATGCCAGCTAGTTGTTCAAGCAATCAGACTTCTGCCTTTTCCTTGGGACGCTGGTCCATGGTCCAGTTAACCCTCCATCCAAATTATCAACATGGGGAAGGCAATGTCTGACAATGCTCAAATGAGGTCAATGTTGACAGTTTTTGCTCTGTTTTTACTTTGTCAAATTTATTTTGACCTCAATGGAACTTTGACTCAGTGAAGACTGAATAAAATCTAAGTAAGATCGCAGTGTTTGGAGTCATGGAGAATTAGGCATCACAACTTTTGATTACTTTACCATCTCAAGACAATGCCTGTAGCCCTTGTTTTCTCTACATCACAGTGTGGGATTAAAACCAAAATGATGATTGTTCTCTTTCCTCCAGAAATGAGTTGTACACTCTGCCCCACAAACTGGCAACGAATGGGAGATGACAGCTGTTACTACATTTCTTCAGGGAAGAAGACATGGGAGTGGAGTCGGAACTTCTGTGCCTCACAAAATTCCACCCTGCTTATGATAAAAGACAAGCAGAAGCTGGTATGTTCCCCAGCCCAGCCTAGTTTCCTTTTACATTTCTGTGTAACTTTCAGAAGTCTCCACAAAACAGAAATTATATTTTGGCTAGTGTAACTCCAGCGATTCAGTGTCCCCAGTCTCTGTACAGTAGACCAGATCCATATACATTAGCATAATTAGCATAATTCCAAAGATGTCATTGTATAACAAGGGTTACTTCCAGTCACAGCATATTAATCAGAAACTGTTTATGTGAGTCTATTGAATCGCAGCATAGTTACAAGCATTGAGTATTTCACAAAGGCTTTTTACCCTCTCAGAGACAGTTTCAGGCAGAGGATTGACCAGTGCTCTAAGGAGAACAGCTCTCCTGGCTGGTAGATGTAGGGGAGAGGTTTTCAAAGTTACAAACCAGGTGGGCAGAGATAGTCCTATTCAGAGGCATACATTAGTAGAAGGGCTGGATTGAGGTTGCAGGATATTACATGTGTCACAGTGCAGGTTAACTGCACCTGCATTTCCACACCATGGACCAGCAAGGGCACCAGCTCTCTTGGGTGGAGACCTGCAACTCTCTCCCTTCTCTCTGAGGTATTTTTAGGCTGCACAGTCCTCTGCCTACACTATAATATCCCCCAGCAAGGTAAATTACCTAAATAGCCAGCATCTGCACTTTGCTTATTCTCCAGAGGCTATAAACAGCATAAATGTCCACAGTTATACATTACTATACAGCCCTTTTTAAGCGAGCACATTTATTCTTAAGCATTACAGAGAACACATATTAAAACAATAAAAGAACCTACATGCATGCTAGTAAGCTTACCAGAGATCACCTCCAGCTCCAACAAAGGCTCAGATAGGTGAGCTGTTCTTCAGATCACACCAAGGGTTTTTTTTTTTTTCTGTTTGTAACAGCTTCAACCTGGAACAAGTGTACTCATGAAAATGTTCATCTTTCCTTTATTCCTATAGGGCCTTGATCTTCAGATTTTTGGGAGCAGATAATCAGTAGACAGTGGTTCTCACCTGAGGGTGTAGCTTCAAAAGGCTGGGCTTTTGAATAACCAGAGGGGGATAAATTTTCATTCACTTCCACCTAGATATTCCCACTTAACTCTTTTTGTCCCAAAAGTTCATTCTTGTCTTGCACATTATTGAAAATTGTCCTTTGAAGCTCAACACTTCCCAAGGTTTACATTAGCCATGTCTGTCCCCTAGAGATGTTATGTACAATCCCACATTAATACATGAACTTTGCATTTTCAGTACAATGGACTCTAATACACTTACACTTCATTCACTAAGGGGTTTTTCAAGGGTATTGCAGGGAATTTCCATACTGACATGTATCCTTCACAAGAGTGCTAGCCGAACCCATGGACTTATTTCCTGGAGAGATTAATTCCCTGGATGTTGTTTTCGTCATGATCTTTAATAATTTCCCATTCCAAGTCCTCAGATAATAAACATGCTGGCAAGCCAGCATGCATCCTTTAACGTTCCATACAGTGTCATTTCTCACTTCTTCGCCTTGTTACCATACAGAGTCATTTGACAAACATTCTGTATAATTTTTCTTCCCTTCTTTCTCTTATTACATCAAAAGCTTTGGGTGTAAATGTGAGACCTGGTTTTCTCACTCCCACCTGCGACCTAGTTTCTCGGTAGCGTGTGTGTATTTCCTTTATCCACCAAGGGGTTGGCTGCCCCAATGATGGTTTGAAGTTACACACACCCCTTAAAAATATTGCAATCAGCAGTTCTTTGGACCAAATATGGAAGGGATGCCTCCCTATGAAGTGGCTGTCATCCATGTTCTACTCTTACCAACAGAGGGATCAGACGAAGAAGACTCTTCAAACCTCTGCAATAGCCAAATTCCTCTTTCTCCTCCTCCTCCCCAGAGATCAAGACCCAGGGACTCTGGTGGCCTAACCTCAGCTTCCCTACTGGGAGAAGGAGGGGTCTTGGTGCCCTGCCCCACATGGGAAAGGAGGTCTTTTTTTCTTCACGCCCTGAGTCAAGGTGAGAAGAATTTACATCCTTTACATATTCACAGACCATCAGGCAGTCAGAGACTGTGGGAAGAAATTCCCCTTTTTTTCTGGCTATAATTACTTTCCTTCTTTCCCTGGAATATGAAGCTGTCTCTCCAAGTCCCAAGGACCAGTTGCTTACCCCTTGTCAACTGCACTTTAGTTCTTACACCAAAGACAACACTTAAAGCTGTGGTTAGTTGTTTGGCTGTTTGTGTGTGTGTTCTCTCTGAGTGCTGCTCCAGCTCTGAGCAGACAGACAGCACAGCAGACCTCAAGCAAATGGTCCAATGACCACAAGATCCTTTAAGGTGCGAAGGCGCACAGCCCAGTTTATTGTCGACAAAGGACAGTAATAGCACTTGACAGACTTTACGAGGATACTAAAACATGTATGCCCGTGACAATGGACGCATCTCAGTGAATGGTGGGACTTTCCATTTCCCCAGTGTATTCCTGTTAACCTTGGGGAGTGTTGATGTACCATCCTTGATATTGGGATGTGTTTGTATGAGCACTCTGTGCTTAGCACTTCTTAGGAATGTGTATTTCTGCAAAATCAGCCCTGTTCTTGACAGATTCTGTTAGCAGGTCATGCCTCATACCAGGCAGTGGATTGAGGTTGCAGAGTCATTTTTATTTTTCGCCCTACCCCAGCAACAGTAATCTGTGCTTTTGTTGCTTGGAGCTTGGTTTTACTTATTTGATCTGCCCAAACAAGAAATGCCCATCTTGCATTTATTACATGTGTCAAGTTCAGGTCAACTGGACCTGCATTTCCACACTATGGACCAGCAAGGGCACCACCCCCAACTCCAACAAGGGCTCAGTTCGATGAGCTGTTCTTCAGACAACACCAAGGGGGTTTTCTGTTCGTAAAAGCTTCAACTTGGAGCAAGTGAACTCATGAAAATGTTTTTCGTTCCTTTATCCCTATAGGGCCTTGATCTTCAAATTTCTTGGATCAGGTAATTAGTAGACAATGGTTCTCTCCTTAGGGTGTAGCTTTAAAAGGCTTGGGTTTTACATAAAGAGAGGAGGGTCAATTTGCGTTCACCTCCACCTCGAGAGTCCCACTTAATTCTTTTTTTCCCAGAAATTCGTTTTTGTCTATAACATTGTTTAATAGAGTTGTACAAAACTTATAACTTCCCAAGCTTTATACTGGCTACATGTCCCTTCCAGAGAAATTACATAGACTTCTACAATAATACTTTGGGTTTTTAGTACAAAGGACTCCAAATACCCCTAAACTTTATTGAAAAAGGATTTTCAAGAGTATTGCCTTATCTGTCACTACATGCACATAAACAAACCAAGTAAGTTTCATTTTAACAAACACCTTTAATCCTCCTCCCTAGAGGTAGTATTTTATAAATGGGAAATATATCAAATAGCTTCCAATATCTTTGTTGGTGAAAAAGCAAATCTATTTTAGGTGGGAGATCTCAGCAATCTCATTTGGTTGTTAAAATCTGATTCTGTCTTTTTGTAGGAATAGAGGCAACAGATATAGACAAAGGGGCAAAGATACAGGAGCAGCAGAGGAGAGAAAATCAGGGCTTCTGTCTTTGAGTTAAGGTTCAAGTACTGAAAGATAATAAAAACAGCCTGTGTGTCACATGACCTTAGTATGCACTGCTGGATATAGGTTCTCTGAAAAAACACCAGGAGGAGTTGCTCTGATTTCCCTCTCACCAGACTGTAGGAGACAAAAATTCCCCTTGAGGCAAGTTTTTCTCAAAACGTTTCCCACCACCAGGTTCCAACTATATATAGGCTTCACAGCTATTTTGCCTACAACAGGCCTAGCCAGAAACAGATTAGGAGGCTCTCACCTCCTTCTGTTCCTCTTCCCTCCCTTTCTCTGGCTTTCTTCCAGCCTTTATAGCTCTGAGCTAATAAGACTGGCAGGAGCGGCCAGTTGCCAGGCAGATGGATTAGTGATATTTTTCTACCTCTTGTCTAAAAGTCACATCTTATGTAAATATTAGATAAGACTCCAAAAATGTATGTTAAATAATTTTATAAATTCACAATGAAATCAGTCTTTCTGGCATTGATCAGCCTAGGGAGGCAGTAGGAGAAGGTGGAATCTAAGCTGGAAAAGCTGAACTTTTCCAGCTCTAATATCTGTGAGGTTACAAAAATACAAAAAAGATACTATATGTATTTATGTCACTTAGTGTTGCATAAATCTTTTCTCCAGCTTACCACCATGTTTGTGTTCAGATATGTCAGAATTCATCATATTCCAAAATGGTGTCTCTTATGTTTCTTCTACAGCACTTGAATGATCCTTCAAGCATAGAAAGAAGGCAATAGCTCAGTTGTCATAATGAGGAACAACATCCCATTCTACAATGCTTACTTTCTTTCAATGACTTCCAGCAGTGTTATGGAACCTACAAACTTATGAACTTGTTTGTTTTTTTTTAAATTATCCTCATTTCCTCATAGGAAAATGTCAGTCGATATTTTATTAAAGAACGTTACTGGATTGGATTATCACAAAGTAAAACTGAAAGGGATGGCTGGTTTTGGGAGGACACCACAGCTCTTTCTACATCAGAAAAGGGGTAAGTTTTAATAACTTGGGTCGAGATTTTCATCAATGAGTACCTGACGTTGGGCCGTCGATTCTTAGACATGGACAGGTACCACCAGTGAAAAGTACATTGAGTTAGATCCACTACTTTGCAAACCCTTCCCACAGTGTCCCCCCACCAATGACAAGGAGCCCTCAATCCAATCCAACCTTCCATCCAGCCAAACCCTCCTACATTCCTCTTCCCAAGCAGCCATGGGGGGTGGAGGGCGATATAGGCACTTCACTGAGAAGCTGTAAATATCTCTCAGTCTCTCATTTTCCCTGGCACCAGTCAGTGGGGAGGGGAGTGCTGTGGAGGATATTCCTGGTGCCTGTCAGATAAGTGCTGTGTGCTGCCATCCAAGCAACCTGAGGGTGATTCCATGGACTGAGTCTCTCACTGTTTTTAGGCTGTGCCTAGGAACACTGTGGAGGCTGGATCCAGTAACATAGGAATTAGTGCTCTCCAGTGCCCTCTGGGTGACCCATCTAAGATTACATCCTCAGTTTCTCTCACCACTTAGGCAGCCACTGGGGCTGTGAGCATGGTAAAGTCAGGTCTATCATCGTAGGGGAGTCAGTGCACAGTACTGTGTCAAGCTCTTCAGTGCTTTGGAGAAATATGTGCCTTGGGGCTATCCTGGAGCTGGAGGTGTAATTTGCAGCTAGGGTAGATATATCTGTGCCAGCTCTGAATGAGCTACTACAGATATGCCTACATGAGCCAGGGCTGATTCTGCTAGCATGCGGGGCGGGGGGGCAGGGGGAAAGAAAGGGGAGAGAGAAGTAAAGTAACCATTGCTGTAAAAATGGCAGGACAGGCTTGTCACTGCACATATAATCTCATGTGAAAGCTCATCCTGCCACCTTTTAGACACTAGTTTAATCCGAGCTAGTGTAGGTTTGTCAACATGAGCTGGAAATTACACCTCCAGCTCCAGTGTAGAGTGACTCTAACAATTCTTTTGAAGATGACCCTGTGTGATAATAATTATACATGTAACAAAAATGTGGTATGGTGTAATAAAGCTGTGCTTTGTTTTCTAGAATCTCTGTTTACAGTCCCAGGAATCCCTGTGCATATCTGTTGGAGTCATATATTTATGCCGATCAGCGCTGTAATCAGAACAATTTCTGGATCTGTGAGAAGGCACCCATCCATCTTAGGCTCACAGATAATCAGTAGCAGTTTATCAGTTTAGTATGGTTTACCAGTATGAAATGTTTATTTATTAGCAGTGGGAAGAAGCTCTGTGGGCTCTGTTTTGAGTTGTGAAATTTTGGGTTCTGCCTATGTTTAGAGGTGTTTAGAGTCATAATCAGCATTGTCATTTTCATTATTTTAGGATGCCTTTACAAAAGTCATATGCAAATGCTATACCCATAGTGAAGGCCATATGACCCCCCACGGAATCTACAAAATCTGTTAATCCAGCTCTGAAATGTGAAAAAATAGAAACTATTACATTTAAATATGGAAAGACTTCTGTGGTTTCAACTTGTCCATCCCCTGGAAGCCCAGTGTATTATTGCTCCCTATTGCTCATATCTCAGAGTGGGCATCATTTGCTATGGGGAAAGGTTGACAGTTGCCTTCCCCCAACCAGGGTTTTCCCAACCCCTCTGTTTGTCAGTACTCCACCCCCCCCACCCCCCGATTTTGAATGTGATAATTAGGAAAGCAATAATTGTTTGCTATTTGGGATGGAGAATGCTCTATCTGCTAATCAAATTTTGCTCCCTCTAGAGTTTTACTGAAATGATGCTTCTGTTCCCAGAGGTTTCTCTACTGCAGGTTTTCATAACTCAGGTGCTGAGGCTTTAGCCACCTCCATTCAGGAGACTCTTCTGCATTCTCATTGATCTTACTTCAACAAAACATTTCCTGATCGCCAACTTAACATTTCTCTTTCCTACAGTTTTACCGCACACCAGTTGCACTGTCCAGCAACCCTAACCAAATTCCTCTGATGTTTTCATGCATCACATAATTTTCTTATAAGTAAGGCTGTGTTTTTGTCACAGGTATTTTTAGTAAAAGTCATGGACAGGTTACGGCCAGTAAACAAAAATCTGTGACATCCGTGACCTCTGAAAAACACAGAGCCTTACTTATAAATCAACTCCTCCAGCTCACTAGCCATTTCATGGGGGAATGGGGATGTAGAATATGGGATACACTCCTTTTTCAGAGTAGTTCTATTGTACATCTAATAATATTGTAGGACATATTGAAGATACTTTGAATACAATGTACAGAAAACCTCTGGATTGCTTGGTAAACTGGGCACAAGATAACAATCTGTGTTTTAACACCACTAAATGTAAAGTTATATGTCTAGGAACAAAAACTGAAGGCCATACTCACAGGATGGGGGATTCTGTCCTGGGAAGCAGTGACTCCTAAAAAGACTTGGGGTTGTAGTAGATAATCAGCGGATAGTCTCAAGGAGCACAATCTATTTAGTTTAAGACACAGAAAGTTAAAGAATGCCTTGATTAGTCTGTAAGTGTCGATATGAGGAACAAATGTTTGATAATAGACTCTTTAACCTAGCAGACATAGGTATTACAAGATCCACTGGCTGGAAGTTGAAGCTAGGTAAATTCAGATTGGAAATATAACAAATTTTTTATTAGGCAGTGTACTTCGCCATTGTAACAACTTATCAAATGTTGTGGTGGAATCTCCATCACTGGCACTTTTAAAATCAAGACTGGATGTTTTTTCTAAAAGGTCTGCTTTAGTTGAACTATGTGCAAGTACTACAAATCAGTTGTGGAATTACTTCAGGGAACTTCTACAGCCTTTGTTATACAGGAGGTCAGACTAGACGATCACAGTGGTCCTTTCTGTCCTCAGAATACTGTAGCTTACTTTTTGAATGTACTAGATAGCTTTAGGGGGACCATAACATTTACAATTGTGCAGCAGAAGAGAATAATAATTGGATTTCTGCAATGAACTCTGCTTGGGGCTACTCCAGAAGGCCACTCAGAAATTTCAGGTGCAGAAGAGTTTAGCTTCACACTCACATAATACTGTTTCTGGAATGGAACATGCACATCCCTCTGTGTTTCAGAAACTGAATGGGCTTCCAGGCTCAATTCAAAGTGTTGCTATTGGCCTGAAAGAAACGCCAATTATTTCCTTGTGTTCTTTTACCAGTACCTGATTGGGACACTTGAGTTTACAGTTCCCAGATGATTATGCATGAGTCAGCTGGTAAAAGGGCAAGTTCAGTGTAGGATCTTTGAGTCTGGATTCAACTCCCCTCTCTTAATCAGACTGAGCAGTGCTCCCCCTGGGATAGTCACCTCCATCCCACTGATCCCAGCTCAGGCCTCTCACTAAATTACATCATCTAGCCCTAAACACATTTTGTTTCTTCACTAAAGAGATTTTAACCGAGGGTCCAAACTTTGCTTTGCCTGAACATTTACATAAACAAAGCTGTACTTGCACAGAGGTTCACAACAAGCAGATGAAAGGAAAATGAACAAGACTGAATAGACATTGAGTTAATCATTTGCAAGAATGATGAAGGGCGTGTTATAAGGATCTAGATAACTCCATGTATAATATCTCTTACTGTCCCTATATTTTCTGTTTTATAACTTTCTCTAGATGAGAAACCTCATTCCTTTAAAAAAGCTAAAAAGGACAGCTTGAGTTAGTTTGTTTCAGGAGAGATTGCACTCATACTTTCACAGGGAATGTTAACTCCCTCTTTTCCTGGAGACAGCAAAAACTGTTATGAGCTATAACCTAAATGCTACAGAGCTAAGACAGTCTGAATTCTCATCTCATAGGATGGGCCATGCATGAGTGGCCAGTAACAGGTGGGCACAGAAGAAGGAAAGACTTGGGAAAAAAAGTCACCATTATTATTTGCGTAGTATCTAGAGGTCTCAGCACAGATTTGGCTGCATTGTGCTAGTTATTATACAATCACTTAGACTCTGCCCCCAAAGAATTTAAAATCCTAATAGAAAATTGTAGGGGAAATATATTGTAATGTTGGGCCAGCAAATGTTAAGCTGTCAGTAAGCTGGGTCACCTCTAAAGCAAGCCTTATGAACATACCAAAAGGATATTGCATTGATAAACAGAGCCATTCCTTGTAGACAGTCATCAAGTAGACTAGAACCTTTATCATGTTTGCCTGTACTGTTAGAGAATCAAAGAGTAAGTGCTAAATGTGTCTATGTTAACCTGCATTCTGTTAGAAACCTAACAATGTTATCTAATTATTAGTAGATGCTAAATCCTGTTTCTGTCCTATAACAAGTCCTTACTGTATTTTATTGACTCCTAGATCAAAAGAAGATATCATTTAGATGGGATTTGTGGTGTAATAATATTATTGTCCTAATCTCTCCTCAAACCTTGTAATTGCACATAGTGAACCACCTGTGAGCTGTCTTGATTGTTTGAATGACTATTGCTACCTGTCTTGTTTGAGAAGAGAACCATTGAATAGAGATCAAAATGTCAGCTTGTTTTCATCAAAGGCCACATGGTGGAATTAACTGTGAGCACCCAGCTTGCTTCAACTATAAAGAAAGCCTTGGGCCTGATCCTTTTCATATCAGGTCTGCTTAAGCTTTGTCAGGGAAGAATTAAACCACAAGACTGAAGTCTTCATATTTACTCTGGATTTCCTTGGAATTCTCATGGAAGAACTTGAATAAATTCTACATCTGAATTGCCTATTGGACTATAACCTTTTAAATCAATTCCAGAAAGACTTTTACAAATCAGCAGCCTCACTATCTCTGCTATGAAACTGATCAAGGGATTTTACACATATCTGTATGCATATTGATCTTTTAGCCACAGCAACTCTCTTCTTTCTTTTTCCTTTTTATTATTAAACCTTTCCTCTTTTAGTTACTAAAGGCTTGGCATCTGCATGATTATTGGGTAATATCTGAAATTCATATTGACCTAGAGATCAGTGTCCGGTCTTTGGGACTGGTTAACCTAACTTAAGGTGAATCAGGTTTTCAATAACCTCTCACTGTATTAGACTTGGCTGTCTAGATGGGAGTCACGGGCTGGAATGCTTAAAGGGGACTGTATTTGGCTTCTTGGTAACCAGTGCAGCATCCCAGAAGCTGTTTTGTTACTGGCTTGGTGCAGCTAATTATAGAATAAATTACCAGTCGTGGGGATTGTCTGCCCTATTTCTCTCAGTCTGTCCTGAGTTGTCATTTTCAGCGTGACCCATTCTACCACCGCAGTCGCAAACATTTTATTACCACAGTTGTGAATTCTGTTAAGATCTTTGATAGTTGTAAACAAGAGGGGTTTCAGGTGTTGGGGACAGAACAGAAATTCTTGAGGAGGAAACCTTAATCCTGTTCCTGATTTTGACACTGACTCACTGTGCGACTTGGGCAAGTCATTTCAGGTCTTTCTCATCCATAAAAGAGGACTAGAGATATCCTCCTTTCAAAAGCACTTTAAGACTCCAGGTGAAAAGTGTTCACAAATGTTTAAGTCATTCCTCCTTTTAAGGAGGCATTTCACTGCCCTTTCAAAACGTTACATGAATTAAAAATAGAAAGAGAAGATGGGAAGTTTGCAACCTTGACAGTGTCACTTTAATTCTGAGGCTGCAAGTTCCTTTTTAGGAGTGTAGTGCAAATTTCCTGTGTGGTTTCAGATGAAATGCTGAAATGTGAACAGTTCTTCCTTTCCCAATACTGGTCCAAGAGGGCAGCCAGGCAGTTTCTGTCCTCCAGGGAGGACAAAAAATTGGATATGAAGGGTGAGGAGGAACACCTCTTTAAATTTGCAATCCCGAACTCCGGTATCTGCCTGTGGACATCCAGGCAACAACATAGGTATCATTTTCTACAGTTTTTCTTAGACTTTGTGCCCATTGCTGATTGGCTATTTGCTCCAACCCCTCCCAGCCCCCCCCACAGAATTGCATCTCAGCCTCACTCCACTTCTTTCTCTCCATGTTCTCACCTGCTCTGTCTCCCTTATCCTCATCTCTTCTTTTGTCTTTTTTATGTTGCTAATCCCCACATCCCCTCCTCCCAAAAAGAAAAATCATGGTAGCAAAAGCAAGTTTACAGTCATCACATTGATCACAATCCTACTTGTCTATCTTGTCTATTTCATTTGTAAGCGCTTCAAGGTAGATACTGTCTCCAATTGTGTGTTCGTACGGCGCCTAGAACAAAAGGGCCCCAATAATGGCTGGTTGCTCTAGTCACTACCATCATACAGATGAATAAAATTGATCAACACCACTCATGATCCTGATTATTTCATTGTGGCAGGGAATAATTACTGTGCACACAGTTCACAGCCCCAGTCCAATTCAGGAAATGAGCAACTATTTTGCACATATATTTCTCAGTGGGTCTTTATAATGTATTTTATTTGTAAAAAATATAAGAAGTGGCTAATAAAATGTCTATTATTGAATCTGTTATTGAGGGTGATAACCTGGGGAAGGGTGTCTCTGCTTTTATATTAAACCTTATTCTGATGTTTCCCTCTGCTATGACTTGTGGGGTTCCCAGATCAATCTCTTGCAGCCAGGAGACATCCCTGATCTGGATTTAACTATTTTGATCAAATTCATTTGTTGAGATTACACAGGACATTGTAATAGAAGGAAGAACTACATAATTTTAAAAGTTAATGCAGGCCTTGACAAATAAACTTTCCTGGTTACATGCAATCAACTTCCATAAACTGAAGTTTCCACTGAAGTTTCTAATCCATATGCTTGTAAACAAAATTTTCTAAATGTAATCACAGGAGCCTTGTCGTCTGCAGTAATTTTATTGTGAGTTTTGTGAGTTTTTGTGTTTTTCTTAAAGCCTCCTCTCTGAACTGTGCAGCTCCGGTGCAGTTAGTATCAAAGATGAGATGAGCCTTAATTATAGACCCTGCTGCCTATGTGAACTCTTCCAGGGGTCGGCAACCTTTCAGAAGTGGTGTATCAAGTCTTCATTTATTCATTCTAATTTAAGGTTTCACGTGCCAGTAATACATTTTAACATTTTTAGAAGGTCTCTTTGTATAAGTCTATAATATATAACTAAACTATTGTTGTATGTAAGAAAATAAGGTTTTTTAAATGTTTAAGAAGTTTCATTTAAAATTAAATTAAAATGCAGAGCCCCCCGGACCTGTGGCCAGGACCCGGGCAGCGTGAATGCCATTGAAAATCAGCACTCGTGCTATAGGTTTCCTACCCCTGCTTTACTCGTTCTCTTCTGAAACCCATCTGTTCATGTTGCACCATGTACTGGTGGTTGCTGCCATCATCCCGAGAGATGGGGCAGGAGATCTGTGTGCCATTATGTAACTGTTCCACATTTATTAACAATATTCAACATACTGTAGCTGTTTATTTTAAAAAATTAAACAAAACCTCAAAATTTGCTTTCTGAATCTGCGAATGCTGCAGACTCTGGGAGTTATGTGTATCCCCTGCTGAAAGGGTGAATTCCCGTTGGACTCATTACTCTAACATTTTTCTAAGTGCCTAAATCACTTTTGAAAATATAAGGCTATGGAAAATTTTACCTTGACACCATCTTGGGGCTCAGAAGAATGATTTCAAAGTCACCCCAAGTTTATAGTCTCCTTACAACCTGACATATCCTAATAAGGGTCACTGATCTATCAGTAATGTTCCCAAATATTAGGTTTATCTACTAATATTATTCTCAGACAGTACAGAGCTGGGTTCATCATAAAAATACCTCAACACATAAAAATCTACTCAAGATCTCTTCCTTCTCCTCTGTTCGCTTTATGGTTGACCCAAGAATCTCAGAATATTCAGTTGTTAGAAACACACGTGAGTGAAGAAAAACAATATATTTTAAAAGAGTAATTAAAAACAGAATGTCACTTCACTTATTTTCATCATTAAACAATTATTGGATCCTTTCAGGGCTCCCTGCTCCATTCCCTGTGTGGCATCCAATTGCCCTGACTTTGCTGAGTGTGTGCTTGGTGCTCTTCATAGGGCTGATAGCCCTGCTGGTTATGTGTAAGTATTGAGACTTACAATTTTGCAGAATTCCAGCTCCAGTGAAAGGTGAAAAGGCATATCTTTACCTCTATTTTTCACACCAGGCATTCATTCATTCTGAGAGCAGGTCCTGCCTCATACCAGGCATCTGATACAAGAGCTTATGTTTCAGGCTCTCCTCCTACTACAATGCCTTCTGGCTCCTTTAAGGAAGAGGATGGATCAGTGCTGTGTAGGTAACATTTGTTCTGCTCTTCTAGTTGCTTGAGGGATTCAAGGAAAGTATTTTCATACTTCCATAGAGCTGGATTGACCATGGACCTGAAATTTGCATCTTTATTTACACTGGAATAAAATGGCCATCAAATGCGAGCATTCTCATCTGGTAGATGTTACACCCACTTTATGCTGGTGTAAATAACAACAAGGTGAAGGACAACAGGGGACCAGACCCCTTATCTTCTATTGCTAGACATATGCTGTGTGAGGACTGGGTTAGGTTTGGGATGTTAAAAAGTGTAAGTTACCCATTTTGTTAGTTTTCTTCTGCTTCCACATTAACTGTAATTTGTTGTCAGGTCTCAATTTCCTTATTTATACATTACATAGCAAACGCTTTTTCTACATGTATTAAATGCGTACGCAACTATCAAGGACAAAAGCTTTATTATTCCTCCTGTCTCTATTTGCACAAGGACTTAAATAATAGAATCATAGAATATCAGGGTTGGAAGGGACCTCAGGAGGTCATCTAGTCAACCCCCCTGCTCAAAGCGGGACAAATTCCCAACTAAATCATCCCAGTCAGGGCTTTGTCAAGCCTGACCTTAAAAACCTCTAAGGAAGGAGATTCCACCACTTCCCTAGGTAACCCATTCCAGTGCTTCACCACTCTCCTAGTGATTTTTTTTCTAATATACAACCTAAACCTACCCCACTGCAACTTGAGACCATTACTCCTTGTTCTGTCATCTGCTATCACTGAGAACAGTCTAGATCCATCCTCTTTGGAACCCCCTTTCAGGTAGTTGAAAGCAGCTACCAAATCACCCCTCATTCTTTTCTGCAGATCAAACAATCCCAGTTCCCTCAGCCTTTCCTCATAAGCCATGTGCTCCAGCCCCCTAATCAATTTTTTTGCCCTCTGCTGGACTCTTTCCAATTTTTCCACACCTTTCTTGTAGTGCAGGGCACAAAACTGAACACGGTACTCCAGATGAGACCTCACCAATGTCAAATTGAGGCGAATGATCACGTCCCTCGATCTGCTGGCAATGCCCCTACTTATACATCCCAAAATGCCATTAGCCTTCTTGGCAACAAGGGCACACGGTTGACTCATGTCCAGCTTGTCATCCACTATAACCCCTGGGTCCTTTTCTGCAGAACTGCTGCCTAGCCAGTCGGTCCCTAGTCTGCAGCAGTGCATGGGATTCTTCCATCCCAAGTGCAGGAATCTGCATTTGTCCTTGTTGAACCACATCAGATTTATTTTGGTCCAATCCTCTAATTTATCTAGGTCCCTCTGTATCCTCTCTTTACCCTCCAGTGTATCTACCACTCCTCCTAGTTTAGTGTTATCTTCAAACTTGCTGAGGGTGCAGTCCACACCATCTTCTAGATCATTAATGAAGATATTGAACAAAACCGGCCTCAAGACCAACCCTTGGGGCACTCCACTTGATACCGGCTGCCAACTAGACATGAAGCCATTGATCACTACCCATTTAGCCTGATGATCTAGCCAGTTTTCTATCCACCTCATAGTCCATTCATCCAGCCCATACCTCTTTAACTTGCCAGCAAGAAGACTGTGGGAGACCGTATCAAAAGCTTTGCTGAAATCAAGGAATAACACATCTACTGCTTTCCTCTCATCCACAGAGCCAGTTATCTCATCATAGAAGGCAATTAGGTTGTCAGGCATGACTTGCCCTTGGTGAATCCATACTGACTGTTCCTGATCACTTTCCTCTCCTTTAAGTGCTTCAGAATTAATTCCTTGAGGACCCTGCTCCATGATTTTTCCAGGGACTGAGGTGAGTGTGACCAGTCTGTAGTTCCCCGGGTTCTCTTTCTTCCATTTTTTAAAGATGGGCACTACATTAGCCTTTTCCCAGTTATCCAAGACCTCCCCTGATTGCCATAAGTTTTCAAAGATAATGGCCAATGGCTCTGCAATCACATCTGCCAACTCCTTTAGCGACCTCGGATGCAGCGCATCCAGTCCCATGGATTTGTGCTCGTCCAGCTTTTCTAAATACCCCTGAACCACTTCTTTGTCCACAGAGGGCTGGTCACCTCCTCCCCATACTATGCTGCCCAGTGCAGCAGTCTGGGAGCTGACCAAGTTCATGAAGACAGGCAAAAAAAGCATTGAATACATTAGCTTTTTGCATATCTTCTGTCTCTAGGTTGCCTACTTCATTCAGTACGGCACCCACACTTTCATTGAATTTCTTCATGTTGCGAACATACCTGAAGAAACCCTTCTTGTTCCTCTTAACATCTCTTGCTAGCTTTCACCTTTCTGATTTCACTCCTGCATGCATGAGCAATATTTTATACTCCTCCCTGGTCATTTGTCCAATCTTTCACTTCCTGTAAGCTTCTTTTTTGTGTTAAGCCAAGCTGGTCACCTGCCATATTTACTATTTTTTTCTACACATTGAGATGGTTTGTTCCTGCAACCTCAATAAGGATTCTTTAAAATACAGCCAGCTCTCCTGGACTCTTTTCCCCCTCATGTTATTCTCCCACCATGACATCGCCCTTGTTGCTCACACTTCTAAACTTAATCCAGAGACTGTGAGGTTTTTCTGCAGTTTCAGATTGGAGCTCTGAGCAGTCATACTGCTCTCTTATATACAATGCAACTCCCCCACCTTTTCTGCCCTGCCTGTCCTTCCTGAACAGTTTATATCCATCCATTACAGTATTCCAGTCATGTGAGTTATCCCACCAAGTCTCTATTATTCCAATCACATCATAATTCCTCGACTGTGCCAGAACTTGCAGTTTTCCCTGCTTGTTTCTCATGCTTCTTGCATTTGTGTATAGAAACTTAAGATAACTCGATGATCATCCTGCTTTCTCAGTATAAACCAGGAGTCCTCCCCTCTTGCGCTTCCTCCCGGTATCCCACTTCCCTACTTACCTCTGGCCTTTGGTCTCCTTTCCCCAGTGAACCTAGTTTAAACCCCTCCTCACTAGGTTAGCCAACCTGCATGCAAAGATGCTTCCCTCTCTTTGTTAGGTGGAGCTCGTCTCTGCCTAGGACTCCTCTTTCTTGGAACACCATCCCATGGTTGAAGAATCCAAAGCCTTCTCTCCAAGACCATCTGCATAGCCATTAGTTGACTTCCATGATTCAATGGTCACTACCCCGGCCTTTTCCTTTCACAGGGAGTATGGACGAGAACACCATTTGTGCCTCAAACTCCTTTATCCTTCTTCCCAGAGCCACTTAGTATGCAGTGATCCTCTCACGGTCAGAACTCTTGGAGAACTCTTCCTTAAAAGTCTCTCAGATAACATCTACTGAACCTGGGGGTCAGAAGGGCAAAGTCTATTTTAGGTGGGAGCTCTCAGATCCTCAGTTCTGCTAAATTCTGATCCTGCATTTGATTAAAAGAAAATAAGGCAGACAAACACAAAGGGGGAAAGAGAAAAGAGTAGGAAAAGACAAGAGGAGAGAGAGTTTCTGTCTCTGTCTCACTGCTTAGGTATTGGAAGACCAATAGCACCACTATGGCCCTGGACCCAGCTAGACACTCCTGGACCTCAGCTGCAATTCCCTGGCTCAGGAAAACATCTGACTGGGTTATCCTGATTGTCATTATTTTTTGGGAAGCAAAATTATCATGGAATCATGTTACTCCCATTTTATATATAGCTTGCCAAATCAGTCACAACAATGTGCTGTCCTGGCTGGCTAAGCCAGGCGCTTAGGAGACAGAAGGTAAGACCAGACAATATGGCTGGGATGAAAATTATATATGAGGTAAGGAAACAGCAGGAACATTTGGGACATATCTCAGGAATTGCTCAGTACACAGCCATGGTGGTAAGTAGTGTGTATGGTTACATCTCATCCTGTGATCCAGTCAAAACATATTTTGAAATCAGAGTAAAGGCCTAATGGGATAGTACATCTCTGCACGCAAAGAGCTCTGCCTGTCAATTTTCACTTAGATGCCTAAAGATGCAGAGAAACACCTAGCAGGATTTTAAAAGTGCCTAGGCACCTGCCATTGATTTGAATGGGAGCTAGACACTTTTAAAATCACACTAGGTGCCTATCTGCATCTTTAGACACCTAAATACCTTTGAAAATCTGGCCCCTGGTGCTATAGAGGTGACTCTTAAATCTGTCCTGCAACATTTCAATAGTCTGAGATGCTTGAACAGTCCTGTAACGCAAATAAGGAAGGTTTTGCTATGCCACTGGCCAGAATTTCTCCTGTCACTGATTCACATTTGTTATTTTTTTAAGCTATACAATTATGAAAGCCAAAAACTTGAGTGTTTTTTGGAAATAATGTGGTGATTTCCTCACAAAACCAGGAACTTCCAAGAGACAATACATGATATTACTGGGTTGGTTTACATACATCTGGAAGGAACAACTGGTATTGGAAGGATGGTTCAGCTCTTTTGACACAGAAAGCAGATTGGTAAATTATAAAATATTTAGGACCAAATTGTGCCCTGTCTTGTGTGCTTGTGCAGAGGAGACAGATGGTGCCCACTTACTCTCCTGCGCTGTCTGTGTTGTGATTAGAAGCACAGGGGCAATAGCAGCTTCTGTAGGGCTGCTAATCCCTGTCCTGTGTGGGTGAGGAGGGAGTGGGCACAGAGCAATAGAGTGTTGACACTGATCTCACAATGCACTGGCTGGCAGAGATGAGCTGTCATGTAGAGGAAAGTAATCCGAACCAGATGTAGGGCACATGCATATTATTTACCCCAGGGAAACTGGCAAATACAGTGTCCCGAATACATGCACAGAGTGCCAATATCAAGACATAATGAAATGATGCTTTATTTCCTAGGATTGACTTGTATCCATCCTATAATTGTAGTTACCTATATGGATTGAAAATAAGTAACTATGATTACTGCACAGTGAAGAACTTCTGGATTTGTGAGAAAGCAGCTGTCAAACTAAGGTACAGCAACATCACCAAAACAAACATTGGCTCTATCAACATGAGATAACATATACTCAGTGTATTTTGTTTTCTTGTGCGTGTTTTTGTTTTTCAGACTTCTCAAAATGGGGATTCAAATGGATATTTCATTAGACACTAACCCAGAACTTCCTGTTTCTTCCCCCCTGGGTTCAGTTATGAAAACTCAAGAATCAGTAACTGGAAAGACTCGTAGAAAGTAACTTGTAAAAGTAAGCTACTATCAGCGTCAAAGTACTACTGCTGATAACTACTGGTAACTCCCAAAATCTAGGAGTCCAGTTCTGAAATGTGTAACAGATACCAAAGTGAAATTAGAAACTTCAGGCACATCATTGAACCAGAGAAACTAGAGACAAAGACCTGTTAGGTCACATCTTGTGACTAGAAGACAGGGCATGATGCTTCTGAACATTAGATTCTCTAGGGCCGAGATATACAAAAGGACAAAGATATGGTTCAGTGTTACCTAACTTTGAGGTGCCTAGAATACTGCTGCGATTACCAAAATCTAAGATAGGTGCCTAGGCTGTTATTCAAACGATAGGGAGAGACAAGCACCTTAGAACGGAATTCACAAAAGCCAGCACCCTAGGCAGGGAACCACCTAATCTAGCTCATGTAAATCTAGCTCATGTAAAATATTGAGGAGAAGTGTGTGCAAACCCTGCCCTTCTCACAGAGATAGGCACCTAACTCCAGGCTGCAGGGAGGTGCCTAGCCCTGCTACTAATTCTCAGCTGGAAACCTTCTTTGGTATTAGGCACTTATGCTATTTTTGCAAGGAGTCTGGAAGTGAGTGGATGATTTCCCTTACATCTTTTAGCCCTTTGGCTAGGGTACTCAAGTGGGATGAGACACCCAGTTCAAGTCCCCCTCCACTAAGGGGAAGAAGGAATTTTAAGAAGTGTCTCCCATGTTTAGTAGCCTGTACCAGAACTTCACAGGGAGTGTACAAAATAAGCCAGTTGGAGAGATCTACCCATGTCTTTCCTTCATGGCTTCTGGCCAACATAGGTTTCAGGTCACTCCAAGCATGTGATTACATCCCTGACCATCTTGGTCAGTAGTCACTGATGGACTACTATCCTCCATGAATGTATCTAATTCTTTTCTGAATGCAGTTATACTTTGGGCCATCCTAATATCCCATGGCAATGAGTTCTGCAGGTTAATTGAGCATTGTGTGAAAAAAATACTTCCTCTTGTTTGTATTAAACTTACTGCCTATTAATTTAATAAATTGACCCCTGGTTTTTGTATTGTGAGAAGGGTTAATAACACTCTCTATTCACTTTTTCTGCACCATTCATGATATTATAGACCTTGATCATATCCCCCCCCCATAGTTGTCTCTTTTCTAAAGTGAACAGACTAATCTTTAGTCTCTCCTCATATGGAAGCTGCTCCATACCCTTGATCATATTTTTTGCCCTTTGTGACATACCATGGGTACAGATCAGCCTAGTGAGTGGCTATGTCACCCCTGCCATGCAATCTGTGATGCCCTTTACAGTGGCTTGCTATTGTAGCCTCCAACCTGGACTGCTCACAAAAAAATCTCTAGCATGTAAGTCACTCTGTGTGCTGCAGCCAGCCACAGCTTGGCTCTCACCAGTCTTGGTTATAGTGCAGGATGACTCCAACACATGCCCAGGCCTGGAAGTTCCCCCCAGAAATGTTTGTCCTGTACTGCCCAGCCCTCTCCTGGAGAGTAAAAAAAAATAAAGACTGTTATTCCTTTAAGAGAATAAAATGACATCTTATTATCTTAAATAGTTATCCAGACACTTCAATTCAAACATGCTGGATTAGATAAAATTGTAAAATAAGTTTATTAACTACAAAAAAGATCAATTTTAAGTGAGCATAAGTAATGAGGCCTACTAGTCAGAAACAGTTATAAGAAAAATAAAGATATAACATTTACTAGTGCCTAACTTAACAATCTATATTAGATATAAGCAAAATGTCTCATTATGTGCTTCCAGCAATGTTACTGACCAAACTCTTCAGATCAGGACCCCTCTCCTGGAGTCCAGCGGCTGTTTCCTTTGTTTCTTCAGGTGCTAAAATGTGATGGGCAGGGAAAGAGACAGGGTTTACCTGCCGTGTTGGTAGGTTCGGCCGAATGCAGCTCCCACATGCCATGGTTCACCGTCCCAGGCCAATGGGGGCGGCGGGAAGCGGCATAGGTGAGGGATGTGCTGGCTGCGGCTTCCCGCCACCCCCATTGGTCTGGGAAGGTGAACCGCAGCCAGTGGGAGCCACGATCAACTGAACCTGCCAATGCGGCAGGTAAACAAACTGGCCCGGCCCGCTAGAGTGTTTACCCTGGCGAGCCGCATGCTAGAGGTTGCCAGCCCCTGTCTAAATCTTTTCCAGTTCCATTGCATCTTTTTTGAGACGGAGAAACCAGAACGAGACACAGAATTCAAGCTGTGGGAGGACCATAGATTGATGTAGAGGCAGCATGATATTTTCTGTCTTATTTTCTATCCCTTTCCTAATAGTTACTAACATTCCGTTAGTCTTTTTGACCATTGTTGCATATAAAGATGGAGTTTTCAGAGAACAATCCACAATGATTCCCAGATCTCTTTCTTGTATGGTAATAGCTAATTTAAAACTCATTATATAAGTGTAGTTGGGATTATGTTTTACAATATTCATTATTTTGCACTTAGCAATGCTGAATTTCATCTGCCATTTTGTTGTCCCATCACCTAGTTTTATGCAATCTCTTAATAACTCTTTCCAGTCTGCTTAGGACTTAATTTTTTTGAGTAATCTTGTTTTGTCTGCAAATTTTGCCACCTCACTGTTGACCACGTTTTCCAAATCACTCATGATATGTTGAACAGAAGTGGTCCTTCTTCAGCTCCCTGGGGGACCCCACTATTTACCTCTCTCCATTTGGGAAACTGACCATTTATTACTACCCTTTGCTTCCTATCTTTTAACCAGTTACTGATCCATAAGAGGATCTTCCCTCTGAGCTCATGATTGCTTCCTTTGCATAAGATCCTTTGGTGAGGGACCTTATGAAAGGCTTTCTGGAAGTCCATGTACATTCTTGTGAGGTATCTTGTCAAAGGCATTCTGAAAGTCCACTGGATCAACTTGTCCGCATGCTTCTTGACATCCTCAGAAAATTCTTACAGATCGTCAAGGCATAACTTCCCTTTACAAAAGCTGTGTTGACTCTTCCCCAACAAATTGTGTCTATCTATGTGTCTGATAGTTTCTACCAAATAGCATAGTTCCGAAGTTAGGCTCACTAGCCTGTAATTGCCAGGATCCCTCTGGAGCCCCTTTTAAAGACTGGCATTACATTAGCTACCTCCCAGTCATCTGGTGTAGAGACTTGTTTCAGCAATAGTAGTTCTGCAATTTCATATTTTGAATGAACTCAACAGAGAGACCCAATCTAGCATAAGCAGCAAAGAATCCTGTTGCACCTTATAGACTAACAGACGTTTTGGAGCATGAGCTTTCGTGGGTGAATACCCACTTCGTCAGATGCATGTTTGTTAGTCTATAAGGCGCCACAGGATTCTTTGCTGCTTTTACAGATCCACACTAACACAGCTACCCCTCTGATACTTGACACCAATCTAGCATGCAATCCCAGTGCTCACCTACCAGATCAGGCCCCACATATGACTTAGGAAGTTGAACACCTATCTTATCTTGGCTTATGAATCATTCTTGGGCTTAGGCAGGACATAGGCTTTCAGATGCTCAGAGTGAAGCAGCAGTGCATAGGCCCAGAAACAGGATCATAAGCATCAAAGGAAGTTTTACCAAAAAATTACTTAGGTACTGTAATGGGGCACAGACTCACCCAGCAGTGCCTCTTGTTGATCTCTCAGGGAAATTAGCTCTCCAGCCTCCAGGGCGCCCTCTGTCAGCCGGTGTCTCGCCTTGTTCTGGCCCCGGTGTCCCTCCCAGACCCTGGTGCCCCTTTCTCTGGGTGCTTCCCCTAGGCAGTACCCCCACAGTTTCTCTGGGTCTCCCCACCCAAGAGAACCCACACCCACTATCCCCACCTTGCCTCAGTTGTAGGCTACTGCCAGTAGCCATCTAGCCCACGCTCACTGGGGCAGACTGCAGTATAAGCCACTCAACACAGGCGAGATTGGGTTTGGACCTGCAGCCTTTACCTATAACAGGACTGCTCCCCTGCAGCCCTAGTACCCTTTAGTGGGCCCTTACTTTAGCCTGCAGCCTGAGCCTCTGCTAGACTGGAGCTCCCCAGCTCCCTGGCCCTTCCCCAGCACTGCTCCACCCTCTATACCTTTCTCAGCTCCCCGAGCAGCCTGGTCCCTTACTCTCCAAAGGCTAGAGAGAGAGTGTGTCTCTGTCCTGGCCAACTGCTCTCTTCTAAGGGCCAGCTGGGCCCTGATTGGAGCGTGGCCACAGCTGAGCCTGCCTCCCCAATCAGTCTGGGAGCTACTTGTTCTAGCCACAGCCCTCACCCCGCTACAGGCACCAAATGAGTTTTGGCATTATCCTGGATGGTCACATGATTGTCCTTTCCAGCCTCAGTTAGTCACCACAACAACTCCAGGTCTTCTTCACCATCACCGTATTTTATCAGCAGGCCACTCACTCTAGTGTCATGTACATATATTTACAGTCTATAGCCAGCTTCCCCACTTGCCCCTGGGGAAGGAAGCAATAGTGGCCAGTCATGCCTACCTCTGCATTCGTTCAGGCTCCCTCCTCTCCAGCACTTCCTTCCTGTCAATTTATATAATCCCACCTGCTGGTGTTGACTGCCCTTCAATTAGCCCTTCAGCTGTATCTCTGCTCAGTTCATGTACACACTGTTGACTATGTGTCTTCCACTTAGGTCCCAGTCAATTAATATTGGTGGATATTAGAGTGACAGGGTGCTGAGTTGGCTCTTGACTCAGCACATCATATTACAGGATTTGGCAGGGGTGCTGTGCATCTCCGTGGAGCCTCACACTGTGATTTAGGTGCCTAAACTAGGGACTTAGGTACCTAACTCATTTTGAGCATCCAAGCTTAGAAATTTATCTAGACAAGCTCTAAATACTGCTACTCAGGTGATGAAGTTTTCTCCATTTCTCTGGAGGAAACTATTTCCGGATTCTCTCAGATTTCACTTTTATCAAATATTTTCTAAGCTGCAGCCTGAAAGTTTCTCCTTTCCTCAGTTTTATCACATTTCATTTATATCGCTAGATAACTGTAAACAAATCCCCCTTTCTCCTGGCAATTTCACTCAGCAGATATTGGATAGAGACACTTTTGTTCAAGACAACCATATCTTTACTTAATATATAGCTATATAGTAGAAACAAAAAAAAAGATTGTTTATAGAGTGTGGAAAATCATTAGAAGGAATGACAACAAGACTATACAGTGGCTGGATTTCAAAATGTGCTGGATTATTTCAGATGTTGATGCTGTTCACCTATTTTAGTTCCTCCTTTTTTGCGTTTCTTTCTGAACAATTTGATTCTACTGGAGAAACATGTTATTGTTCTCTTCTGTTATCAGAAAGAAACAAAATGTGTGTATATATTGTCAGTAATTCCACTATATATCCTTTGTAACACATTGTTAGTTCCTTTAAAGGGCGAGTCTGCTTTGACAAGCCCTACTACTTGTGCATATTTAGCATCAGAACTGTTCATCTGAGTGACAAAATTTAGTTCGTATGAATTTTTACAGCTGTTTACCCTGCAGAAGGAGTGGGAGCTATCCCCTATGTGCATCATTAATAGAACTGCTGAGTTCCAGTAAGTTACTATTGTGAAGTTCATGGGGTTGCACATGTCTGCCTGAGTGTTTCACTATAACACAGAGTGGACAGAGACATTCTGGATCTATTTACTTAGGAAACTTCTTGTGGCACTGGGAGGTTTTTCATAAAAGATTTGGATCCCTGGGGTGCCACATGGAATTGGGGTACCACTGAGTCAGCCTGACTCACCAGCCTGGGCTCCCTTTACACTGTACTGCTGTGACAGGGTCCAGATCTAATGCATCCAAGGGTGCAGAGGGAGTTGGCTGATGTGATTGCAGAGCCATTGGCCGTTATCTTTGAAAATTCATGGAGATTGGGGGAGGTCCCAGATGATTGGAAAATGGAAAATTTAGTGCCCATATTTTAAAAATGGAAGAAAGAGAACCCGGGGAACTACAGACCGGTCTGCCTCACTTCAGTCCCCGGCAAAATCACGGAGCAGGTCCTCAAGGAATCCATTTGAAGAACTTGGAGGAGAGGAAGGTGATCAGGAACAGTTAACATGGATTCATCAAGGGCAAGTCGTGCCTCTCCAACCTGATTGCCTTCTATGATGAGATAACTGGCTCTGTGTATATGAGGAAAATGGTGGATATGATACATCTTGACTTTAGCAAAACTTTCGATACGGTCTCCCACAGTATTCTTGACAGCAAGTTAAAGAAGTATGGATTGGATGAATAGACTATAAGGTGGATAGAAAGCTAGCTAGATTGTTGGGCTCAATGGGTAGTGATCAATGGCTCAATGTCTAGTTAGCAGCTGGTATCAAGTGGAGTGCCCCAGTGGTCGGTCCTGGGCCCAGTTTTATTCAACATCTTTATTAATGATCTGGATAATGGGATGAATTGCACCATCAGCAAGCTCGCAGATGACACTAAGCTGGGGGGAGAGGTAGATACACTGGAGGGTAGGGATAGGGTACTGAGTGACCTAGAAAAATTGGAGGATTGGTCCAAAAGAAATCTGATGAGGTTCAACAAGGACAAGTGCAGAGTCCTGCACTTAAGAAGGAAGAATCCCATGCACCGCTGCAGGCTGGGGACTGACTGGATAAGCAGCAGTTCTGCAGAAAAGGACCTGGGGATTACAGTGGCCAAAGGTATATTGTGCTATATTAGTAGGAGCATTACCAGCAGATTGAGGGAAGTGATTATTCCCCTCTGTTTGGCACTGGTGAGGCCACAGCTGGAGCATTGCATCCAGTTTTGGTCACCTGCATTCCTCCCCACAGAGGAGATGTGGACAAATTGGAGAGAGTCCAGTGGAGGGCAACAAAAAATTTTAGGGGGCTGGGGCACTTGACTTATGAGGAGAGGCTGAGGGAACTGGGCTTGTTTAATCTGCAGAAGAGAAGAGTGAGGGGGGATTTGATAGCAGCCTTCAGCTACCTGCAGGGGGGTTCCAAAGAGGATGGAGCTAGGCTGTTCTCAGTGGTGACAGATGACAGAACAAGAAGCAATGGTCTCAAGTTGCAGTGGGGGAGATCTAGGTTGGATATTAAGAAACACTATTTCACTAGGAGGGTGATGAAGCACTGGAATGGATTACCTAGGGAGGTGGTAGAATCTCCATCCTTAGAGGCTTTTAAGGTCTAGCTCAACAAAGCCATGGTTGGGATGATTTAGCTGGTGTTGGTCCTGCTCTGAGCAGGGGATTGGACTAGATGACCTCCTGAGGTCTCTTCCAACCCTAATATTCTGTGATTCTCTGATTAAATGACAGGCCCTCAAGCCCCCCCAGAGTAGAGAGCGGGCCCGGGTTCCCCCCAAACCTTCCAACTCCTGATCAAACACAGGAGGAATTGACCTGGACTGTGGCTTCTAAGAGAGGGGAAGGACTCTGGGCTGTTCTCTGACCCACAGGGTGAATCTGTGAGGTGAGCAAATCTGCCAGTAAGCGCAGGACCCACCAAGGTAGAGGAGGAACTTTGTCACAACCTATTGTTTTCCCTAATGGCCCTTCCCAGCCAGCCATCTATATTGATTGCATATTCCTAACTTCAGATACCAAAATGTTACATACATATAAATAGGATAACTATATTCAGTGAATCATAACCTTTCCAATGATATCCTATATGACCTATCTTGCATAAAATGCATCATAGCTATGCCATAATCATATTATATTAATATTACTATGAAGAATATGGGGCATAATGCCATACCTGGTTCCTGTGAACCCAGCCAGCTCTGCAGCAGACTGAACTTTGGGAGGAAAACCTACTTTATTAGATAGGAAAGTTAACTTACTATAATAAGTGTAGTCCTTAATTCACATTGTGTGATTTTGTTTTTTATTGTAACCATTTGGTTCTATCACTCTCTTGTTTCTAGCTGAGTCTTTCTCCTTTCTTATATAAACCTTCTTTTGTTGTATTATAAGTGACCACAAGTTCTGTGTGGCTTACAGCCAGTGTCAGGGGCTGGATATTGCAGAGGAATGATTCAAAGGCACTTGGGGACTGGGTGCACCTATTTTTAACCAGCAAGACAAAATCAGGGCTGGCATTGCCCAGAGGAGAGTGCCTGGGTGGCTGAAAGGCTAGTGGTGTCAGGGAGCTGACACCCAGACACCATGGGGAAGGCTACCAGTTGCTGCAGGTCTCTCTCTCTCTCTTTCTCTTTCTCTCTCTCTCTCTCTCTCTCTCACACACACACACACACACACACAGACTGAAGAAGTTCACTCATTAAAGTCTGATTGTTTGTCTAGAATGGTCTTCTCAGGAGAACTACATTGGACCAACTGGGTATGAAGTACCCTTTGTATGACCAATGTTCATTGTCTATCCAGAAGGCATAGTGTGTGCAGGTAAATTTTGACACCATAAAGTCCATTTCATTTAGTTCTGATTGTCCAGGTATTTTCAGATCACTTTGTCCAGCTTGTGGGTAGATGTTGAAGCCTTTCATGTGCCTAAATTTTAATTTTCTCTCTTGTCCTTCTGAACAATAAGATTCTACTAGAAAAAAACATTTTGAGATTTTCAGAGCAGTCTAGGGAATTTAAAGACACATACGTTTGAATGGAAGATGTGTGTCTAAATCCTCCTAGATCACCATAAAAATCTCAGGTATTATTTTTATGCACTGACAGAGACATGGGTTAAGATGTAATCAGCAAGTCCATTATAATTTATCTTTGCTACACAGGGCTAAATTTCCAAGAATGCAGTTTTATTACTTTGAAAGGTGAGTATAAAAAGACAACTTCTTGCTGAATGCACCAGAAAGAGACTAGGCCTATATCTCTGAAAGGTCTCTGAATCCAGACACTTTCTTCCTAAGTGGTTGTCACTAGCCATGCTGCTGAAAGGAAAAGAGAAGCAAAGAGGCTTGTGCTACAAGCAGAAGAGGTAAGTGCTGAAGAGGCAACTAATTTATTCTCCTACACATAGTTTACTTTTTATTCTCCAAACTGAGATTTTGGTGATGTTGCAAATCCTCACTGAAGCTACTTTGTTAGGTGCTCAGATACAAACAGATATAGGCAAGGTATAAGAATCTGGACAGTATCCTGCATAATATCTCACATTGTCTATATTTTCTCATCTGTAACTTGCTGAACATTTTAAACCTCACTTCTCTAAGGAAACCATAATGCCGGCTGGAGTGAATTCCTCTTGGAGAAAATTACTGTCAGATGCTTTCGCAGAGAATGTTTCCTTTCTTCTTACTGGACAGAGGAAATATGGGTGTGAGTGGCAGTGTAAATGTGAGTCAAGAGCTAAAAGAGGGGCAGAGTTCTCAACTCACAAGGTGACTGTCACGGGGCCCCTGATTTGGGTTGAACCTCAGCATAGATCATGCCCCCTTTTTTTGCTTAACTGTTGGGGAGCAGAAAGCAAACCACAGACACTGGCTGTGTAGGCCATCTGGCTTGCTGGGAAGTGTAGACAGAGAACTGTGCAGCCTGGAAAAACCCCTCTCTGCAGGGAGAGAGATGGAATTCTCTGCCGAATTTAAACACTAAGAATTAAAGGTTGGGACACTCGGAATTTTGGTTAATAACTAAAAGAATTTCAGATAGCGTTTTCTTCTTTGATCAGTCCAAATAAATTACTTGTACTTGCAAATGCTTAAGCACATCAGTAATTCACCTGGGCTACTCATTTGAGTAAAGATAATGTTGTTCAAAGCATTTGCAGAATTGGGCTCTATGGAAATGCAGGTTGACATTTGGATAATTTAAATTTAATTTTCCTTCTCTGTGTTACTAACAACTGAGATGATTAAAACTCAGTATTTTGGGATCTAACTTGCTTCCACTATAAATGCTGCTTGTTTCTGTTGTGCACTGATATGAATGTTAATGTCTATAATATTTTTCAGTCAATTAGAGGGAGAAACAAAACAACCCCCATATTAGGGCCTTATTCTCAGTCACCCTAAGGCTGGTTTACACCAATGTGAAAGTGCAAAGGCATCTTAAAGTAGATGTTAATTTCATCCACACTCACTTAGAGATCCCTTTATACTGCCAGAGTGGTGTGAGGTGGCCCTGTGTAAATGAGAATCAGGCAGGGCCGTCCTTAGGCATAGGCAGAATAGGCAGCCGCGTAGGGCCTCACTCTGCCTGGGGGCACTACTCTGCAGGCAGCCCAGACAGTGTAGAAGCAGGGCTGCTGGGTCCTAGAGAGAGCCGAATGCAGCACAGTCTGAGGAATGGGATTGGCTGCTGGGGTCTCTGGGAAGGGGGGGGGTAGAGTTGGGGAAGGAGCTCACCTGTGAGTGTGACTCTTTCCCCCTGGCTGAGGTGAGGTGAGGCAGGCTCTGTGGCTCTGGAACCAGTATCCTTTGTTGTCCCCCATAACATCCATTCTTCTCCCCCCGCCCCACGGAGCACCCCCTCCTTTCTCCCTCCTCCCCAGGAGCACTCCTCTCTCTCTCCTCCCTCCCCTCCGTCAGGGCTGGGTTGGCTGAGGTGCTGGGGGGGAGGGGAGGCTGGCTGCCTGCTGAGGAATGAAAGTGAAAGTAACTCACTTCCTGGGCAGTGAGCCAGGATTGGAATGTCACACAGGGCTTGGCTGGGGTTAGCCAGATATGTGAAAAATCAGGACAAGGGGTTGGGGTGGGGTGAGCAGATATCCCTATTTTATAGGGACAGTCCCAATTTTGGGGTCTTTTTCTTATAAAGGCTCCTTTTAGCCCCTCTCCCCCCGCCCCCACTGCCTGTCCTGATTTTTCACACTTGCTGTCTGGTCACTCTAGGTGGGGGTAATTGGTGCCTATATAAGACAAAGCCCCAAATATCAGGACTCGCCCTATAAAGTCAGGACATCTGGATCTGGCCACCCTAGCTGGGAAGCGCCTCTCCCTGGGCTGGCAGCTGCCAGCGATCCATCTCATCCGGGGGGAGCTGCACAGGGCAAGATGAGCTGCTGTGGCTCCATGGGTGACCTGTCTGAGATCAGATGCTGTGCTAACTTCACCATGGTCCGTAAGGCTGGTGGTGGTGCCCATTGGCGTGTGATTGCACCTGAGGGTTTGCTGCTGCTGTTGCCACTCTGCACCCCAAGAGGTGGATTTTGGGGTCTATTGCAGCTGTTGGACCAGCAGGCTGGGGGGTGAGCCAAGCATGAAAGCAGTACTGTGTTGCCATTTAGATTATCATTTAACAACTTTGTTTGCCAAAAATTCTTGCTAACAATCCTGAATCCAATTTCAATATTTTTTAAAAAAATAAAATCAATATCTTAGCCAAAAACAGAAAATTAAGTTGTTGACAATTATTAGTGACAGGTTTGGTTTGAGGCAGAGAGTGGGCCAGTTTTCATCAGAGAAACAAAAAATGTTGACTGACTTTCATATAGCCTGTTACTCCTGATAAGAACCCTCCAACAACTGTAATATGCTCATCTTCTTACTAGTGTATAAAGCAGGGGTCGGCAACCTATGGAACACGTGTCAAAGGTGGCTGGTGAGCTGATTTTTGATGGTATGCAGCAGCAGGCTGAGCGGCTCAGCCCATCACTGCTCTGGGGTTCCGGCTGCTGCCCTATTGCCAGCTGGGATACCAGCCATCGGCCCCACTCAGCACCTGCTGCTGGCCTGGGGACCCTCAAGGAATCCCAGGCTGGCAGTGGACTGAGCAGGCCAGCTGAACCACACAACCTGCTGTCAGCCTGGGGTTCCATTCACTCAGCTGGCAGCGGGCTGAGTGGGCTGGTGGCGGGCTGAGCAGGGCCGGTGGGGGGATTGAGTGGCTCAGTCTGCTGCCAGTCTGGGGTGCCAGCAGCACTCAGCCTACTGCTACTCCGGGGTTCCGGCTGCCGGCCCCTTGCCAGTCAGGAGCTCAGCCGCCAGCCCCACTCTGCCTCCTGCCAGCCTGGGTGAGCAGAATCCCAGGCTGGTAGCGGGCTGAGGGGGGGTTGGCGGCCGGGATCCTGGCTGGCAGGAGTTGGTGGTCAGATCCCCAGACCAGCAGCGGGCTGAGCAGGGCCTGGGATCCTTGTCTAGGGTTCCAGCCACCAGCCCGCTGCCAGTTTGGGGTTTCATTTACTCAGCTGGCAGTGGCCTGAGCAGGACCGGTGGCCAAGACCTCAGATAATAACAATAGTTTATTTATATAATATAGACATAGAGAGAAACCTTCTACAAACATTAAAATGTATTACTGGCACAAGAAACCTTAAATTACAGTGAACTTGGCACACCACTTCTGAAAGGTTGCCGACCCCTGGTATAAAGTGACCATATGTTGTACTAAGATTCTCCTGCTTTTTTTTTTCCCTGTGAGTCACTATAACTTTTGCCAGCCCAGAAGTTGGGCAGCCAATGTTTTACATTTTCACAATGTTTTCTCCAACTTTCATAAAGTAAATACATAGTTAATATGAGTTAAAAAGGCCAGGGACACTTCTTTGTGAAGAATCTGTACAGCAGATCATGCCCATAAACGATCCAGAAAAGAAATTTGAGGTTGAATTTTTTAATGTTGTGATGGATAAAGCAGTATCTGCTGTTGATGAAAGGTTTAATACCTTGCAAGTACACCATGAACAGTTTGGATTTTTGTATGACATAACTAAATTCAACGAAATAGGAAAACAAGAGCAACTAAGGACAAAGTGCAAGAACCTAGAGAGCCTCCTGAAGCACGGTGATAGTTTTGATTTAAATGGACTTGAACTGTACGAAGAATTGAGTACACTGTCATCAATGTTGCCACATGCAAAATCGGTGACGGACATTGTACAGTTTATTCATACCCACAAACTTGTTGACATATATCCTAATGTGTATATTGCCACTCATATGCTACTGACAATTCCTGTTACAGTAGCATCAGGAGAACGGAATTTCTCAAAACTAAAGCTCATTAAAAACTATCTCCGCTCTACCATGAGTCAGGAACGCTTAACTGGTCTTGCTATTCTTGCAATCGAACAAGACACGACTTTGTCTTTGTCATATGATGACATTATTACTGATTTTGCAGCCAAAAAAGCCAGAGAGATTGCTTTTAATTAAAAACAAATCTTTGTTTCAATACCTTTTCATATAAATTTCCAATAAAATTTTGATAAATTAAAAAAAAATATTATTTGCATCATTCTATCATATCAGAATTTTTTCTATAGTGCTGCTTCTTTAGTGCTAGTCCATCAGCATTACAGTGTGCTTCATTAAGTTAAACTGGTTTTAATAAGGTGAATGTGGCAAGTTTTCCAATAATGTAAGCTTATGTTTGTGTTGCTAAGAGCAGATCAGGCACAGGGGCACCAGTTTAATAATCTCGCCTAGGGCACCATAAATCCTAAGGCCGGCCCTGGAATCAGGCCTATTACTGTTAGCAATTCAGACTGTGACACCATGTGCAATCTGCTCCTGATACACATGTTGTAGCACTTGTTTCATTTCACAGTCGTGTACATCCCACATCTGCATTTCCACATCTAATCCAAACTCTCTGGAATCTCTCTGTATCACTGAGTACTTGACCACTTCCCTAGAGGAGTCTGTTTCTGTGTCTCAGTTGTTCTGGCTGTTACAAAACTTGCCCAATGCTGTAAGGTCAGGAACAGTGGGAATCACTGTGACCCAGAGAAATAAAGTGGATCTCTCTGAGGCACCAGAATGCACACCTTGTGCTCTGTCTGCTCGGAGGATGCAGCATGTGCTGCCTTCCAAGACTAGCCAGTTCCTTCCCTCTTTCCTGTCCCCTTACACTGCAGGGAGTGCTAGAAAGGAGCGGTCACTGCACTGAGAAGAGTGCAGGGTCTACAATTTTTGCTGGCCCTTGTGGAGGAGACAAAAAAGCCAGCACACATGTTGCATCCTCCTTTTACTCTCTTGTGCAGCCTCAAAACCTGTCCCTTTGCCTGAAATTGTCTTTGTGCCATACACTATTCTCCTAGGTCAATACAAGCAAGATTTCAGGAATAGTAATAAAGCTGAAGTTTCATATCAGAGAACAAAGCAGTGGTTCCCAGGCATTGTCCCCAATCCCTGCAGCATCCCTTGCTCTTTCTGACCTGAGCTTGTTTAAACCAGATGCCAGATGGTATAAATTGGACTAGAAGTCAATGATCAATACACTGATTTATACCAGCCAATGATCTAGGCCCAAGTACCTGGACTTAGGGCTTCTGCATGGTCACACTGAACTCTAAGTCCTGGGGACTGAGCCTAGTCTCTGGAGCACTCTCAGCACACTGTGGCAAGAGACAAGAACTGAGAATTGATCCCAAGCCTGCTGCTGGACAGTGCAGAGTGCTAACCCCACGACATGCATCTGGTCATAACAGAACATGACCATAATGCTGTGAAAATCCTGTACTTGCCCCCACATATGAATCCTGAACCTGCAGTTCTGCAGAAACAAGTTGCCTCTTTAAAAACCAAACCACAGAATGTACACAGACAGATGTTACAAAGAGAAATAAGTGGTGGGCAGATGGGTGAGAAGGGAGGCAGAGGAAGGAAGAGAGGGGGACTGTTCCTCAGTCAAAAGAGAACATTTTTCTTTTGTAACATCTTTTCAGGGGAGGTTCTGGGCCACTCTGTGCTGATGTCCGGGTTGCCTTATTTGTATCTAACAATGCATTAAAAAGGAGCCCTTTCTAAAATGACAGATCTTGTTCATCGCTCTTCTACTGCAGGACCTCGAAAGTGCCTTAACTTTTTTACTTGAAATATAAGCTTCTTTCTTCACCAGCTATGACAGAGGAAATAACATATGCGGATCTGGAGTTTAATAAATCTTATGCACTGGAAAATATCCCAGGTACAATCTCTAAGGGGCTTTTTTAGTTATTGTGCTTAAATTAGCTGGACTGGGAAGTTCTGTCAACCTAATCTTAGGCAGAATAGGACAAATTCATTCCTCTAAATCCATTATTCTCAATAGAGTTACACCAATGGTGAATTTCTCCTTTTGTTTTATTGTCCTTATTAATTAACAGAAGCACAGAAGCATGCACTGTGCAGTTCAAAGCATGGAGGGAGATGTTGTCCCTCCCCTGAATATTTTCATAATGTAAGGACCCCTGAAAACACTAATTGCTGAGAGTGCTTTCTACCATGAGTAATCCTATTGATTTGAATGGGACTACCCCTGGGAGTGAGCGGTGTGCAAGGTACTGTTTGTGGGATCAGGTTCTAGAGAAGAGTTTGAGAGTCTAGAGGACATATTGTGCCATCCATGGGGATTTTGGCAGAATCAACAATGGCAGGATGTTGCCCTAGATTAGGATTTTATAGTTGTCAAACTCTGGTCCATGGAGGAAATAGAATCTTAGTTCTTTTTCATTTTTGACCTGCTTCTTTCTCATGAGAGGTTGTAACAGTCGGTGACAAATGGTAACTCACTTTCACAGTATGGAGCATTTGTGATGTCTCCCTGTGAGAGGGTGAAAAGAGCCAGAGAAGAGGGAAATACTTTAAATAGTCAAAGGTCCTTTTAAAAAAAGAGACCATGGGAATATTTGTAAATGCAAGAAAAAAAAATGCTCAAAACACAAACTCTGTTTCACGGAGCCTTTTCCTGAAACATGGAATGAGAGATTAGTTAAATAAAAAACTTTTAAGACAGAACTTTTGTTTGCTCTGACTCCCTGACCAGTTTGGACGTCAGAGCCCGATGCTGTCTTCTGCAGAAGGGCTTGCACTCAGCTAGGGAAACCTCAGATCCTGAGTGAATCAAACTGAAACCGCTTCCTTTTTTCCTTATTGTAGAAAGATGAGGCCCTGAAACATAAACTCTTGTGTCAGAGGCCTAGTCTTAGGTCTGAAGCCTGAACCAAAGTACTTCCAGGCATTGCTAAGCTAAAGCTGGGCTGTGAGCCAGAGACAGGCCTCACTCACAGAAGTAGCGAGAAGAGGAACTTGTGCCAAGATAACATCAGGACACTCCACAGACATAACAAGGAACAGGAAGGTGCATCTTAAAGACAGGACAGCATGATGGATAGATCTGTAAGTCTGGAAAAACATGATCAAAGGGGAGACAGCATCCTAATGAGCCAAGGGGCTGTACCTCAGTATGTCAGTAGGGTTGAGTAATCTGTCCTGTAACTGTATAAAAGTAGGTCCCAGAGTGTGCATCTTTGGCCAGCCTAGGGGGCAGTGGAAAGTCCCACCACTGACTGAGCTGTGTCCATTGCCAGGGGGCACATATTTGCAGTATGTCCTGAAGAGTCTATAGAAAACTATTACTGTGCTTTGTTTGACTATAAACCTGGCTCAGGTTCCTTCGTACCTTACTAGCATCTGTGGTCTTTGGGGGTTCTCTCAGGGTTTGCTGTGTCAGCGATCTGCAGAGCCGGGGCAGCACACAGAGGGAACACGCACACAGCCAATTGTTGTCATCATTGAACAAGAGCAGAGCACCACACCGGTAGCTACTGACAACACTTATCTGTCAGAGACCACAACATGTGTTGCCATCAGGCTCCAGCTTGGGGCTGTACCTCGGTAGGGAAGTTGGTAAGTTATTTTGCCTTTACATTCAGATAAATGCCAGATTATTTAGCAGTTTTGCCATTTTTAGGAAAGCAGAAATCACCCAATGGCATCTGTGTGTTGCAGGCCCTGATTCCTGGCTCAGGCAGAGGAGCACACAACATGATTCAGGAGGAGAATGTGCAAGAATGGCTGTAAACCATCTTTGTCCTATCCCCGATCCTGGGCCATTTGTGCTCTAAGCCAGTCCTCTGGTATCAATTAAAGCAGTCTGAAGACTGTTTCAACTTTGCTGCAGGTGCTAGTGACCATAAATGGTCATTGGAGGCAGAGCACTTGGGAATCACCAGAGTTCAGGGAAACTCCAGTGGTGTCATCTTTTCTGGAGCCACCGCTTTACACCAGCCATAGGTAAGGAAGTTAGCATCAGAGCTACTACACTGATATGACCTTCCTGTGCTAGTTATGCCACTGTATCGCAGAGGTGCTGTGCATAAGGGTCACAGCAGAGTTAAGGATCTGGGCCATTTAAGTATTCAAAAGTGTAGCCAGATTCTTTGCAGCATCTTTTGAGGAAGGCAATGCAACAGTTTAGAGATGGACCCATTGCAAGTCGCTCAGCCAGCTCATCTGGTGAGGATGGAGCAGTTGGGAGAGGGGAGGCTTGCAGGACAGGGGCCTGATGGAGAGGCCCAGAGGGAAGGGCAGGTGAGGAGAACCCTCCTGCAGAACTCACTCAAGGAAGGCCTGAGAGACAAGCAGTAAGGCTGCCCTCACCTCCTGGAGTATACTAAAGGAAGTATTTCTTCATACAATGCACAGTTAACCTGTGGACCTCTTTGCCAGAGGATGTTGTGAAGGCCAAGACTATAACAGGGTTAAAAAAAGAACTAGATAAATTCATGGAGGATAGGTCCATCAAGGCTGTTAGCTGGGATGGGTAGGTATAGAGTCCCTAGCCTCTGTTTGCCAGAAGCTGGGAATGGGCGACAGGGGATGAATCACTTGATGATTACCTGTTCTGTTAATTCATTCTGGGGCACCTGTCATTGGCCACCATCAGAAGACAGGATACTGGGCTAGATGGACCTTTGGACTGACCTTGTATGGTCGCTCTTATATGCCATCGGACTCGAGGGAGGAGAGCCCCATGTACTGGCCAAGCAACAGGGGCTCCAATTGTTGTACCCCAGAAGGTCTCCCCAATTCTGGTGATACCTGTCAGGACCAACTTCCGGCACACCAAGGGGAACTCCACCACCTCAACACTGAGCTAGGGGTTGTGTACAAGAGGCTCTGCAAAGAGGTCCTCCCTCTCGGCGGCCACAGTGGACCTGGTTGCTGAGACCAGCTTCCAGGTCCTGAGGATGTCCCAGTAGAAGACTGGCAGCTGAGAGAGGTCTTGCAGAAGACTCCTCAGATGGAGGTAGAAGAGATGGAGGTTGTATAGGAGCCCTCAGAGATGGTGGAGTAAGGTGTGCACCAGCAAACTCTACACCAGAGTACCTGCACCATAAAGGAGTCTCTGCAGGGCCTGAAAGTGGTAGACATGGATCTGACTGTGAAGGCAGGACAGATCCTGTCCACCTTCTCCTAGAAGGAGATTCAGGACCCCCATGGAGACGCAGTGCAGCTTGAACCAAAAGAATTCCAGAATTTTTTTCTGGAATCATGCCAGGGTACCTGGGGGCTGGCTCAGGGTGTTTAGCCAGTGCCAGAGCATCTCCATCCTCTGTAAAGTGAGGGAAAGAACCCTAGTTAGTCAGCTCCACACCTAAGGATGATTAACTGATTGTCTCCTGCCCAGAAGAGGCAGAACTAGCTAGGCCTTAAAAGTAGACTGAGGAAGTTCACTTGGGGGAAGAGACTGCAGAGGAGGCAGGTCTCTCTAGAAGAGAAAAGTTCTGGGATAAGTTTTAACAGATAGAGTACAATGGTGGAAAAACAATACAGGAGCAGGTTAGGCTTCTGCAGGGGAAACCCTGTGTGAAGGCCAACAAGGGAACTGCAGAAGTTAAGAGGAGCAGAAGGGTGTTAGTTTAAGGCTCTGTTTGAACTTGTTTGTGTTACCCTGGAAGGGATGAACTCTTATGGACATGGCCAGAGAGCCGAGGCACAGAAAACCCAGACAGGGAGTAGGAGGAAGACTTTGTCTGGGACTGGCCACTGCAGCCATGGAAGTACCCACGAGAGTAGGTATGAGAAGCAAAGTCCTATGCAGTGCTGCATCTATGCACTGGGTGGGGGTGCCCTAGAAGTGGAGATGCACACTTACAGACTGACTCATCTTTTAGCATAATTTATATCAGCCTTAGGCCTGCTCTAAATTATGCCTGGCTGCAACAGTCCGCAAGAGGCCACTTCACAGCAGTGATCACTGCGTGCAGAGGCACTCTCACCATGGTCCCTTCCACAGCCATGTTCTAGACACTTTCTTTATGGTATGGCCAGGTGATGTAGAGCTGGCTACTGCAGCTAGGGATTTCCCTATCATGGGGATTCCCAAGTAGATGGTTAGGCAGGCTTTCTTCGTGCTTTGCCAGAACAGCACATTGTCAGAACAGCACAAAGCAGGACCTGGCTCAATAAGGAGACTAGAAATACAGCTAGACTAAAAACTCTTACATTACAGAAAGTCCTTTTGTTTCTTCCCACTACAGCATGCTGTCTGTCTTCACAGGGCCAGGCTCTCTCTGGGAGGATGTGGGCCATGGGTCTATCTACATTACAAAAATATCCAATTTGGGAGGCCCATTTACAAGATCAGTTACACCACCATTCTATTTTGAAGTGAAGTTGGGAACTAAAGTAGATTTAACTGGGTCTTCAGTCTGTGCTCCAGCCTTGGACTTGTGCAAAGTGTTAATATGAACTTTGGACACAGTTACTGTCTCATCTACACTCCAAATTGGAATGGATAGTATTCGGTTGGGGAGTTAACTGATTTGTGGCTAGAACTGGTGAATACTTGGTGTCACTTCACAGACTTCAGTGGACCACATCAATTCACACCAGCTGAGGATCAGGTTCACAGTGTATAATATCCAATCAAAGAATTCATAAAATTGACTTCTTACATCTTGTTGGTCTACAAAAGGGATTGACAACTCATTTGTCATATCTGTGTAAACATTCTTTTCTGGAGGCTGGAGCTATTAGAAAGTTAAAATCTTTTTCATCATTAGAGTTGTCTTTGTTTCTTGGCTGTTTATCAGATAGAATAATTAATCAAACATCATATTAAATTCATTTAAAAATACACCTCATATCAGGCAGCAAAATATCAAACACCACTTTGCACTATTACATAGGGATGTAATGAAACCTTCCAGATCCTAGCTGGTGATCATGCCCTGAAGCATGAGGATCAATGGCCCTTGTAATTTTACCCTAGCTAGTGTAACAGCAGATGATATTCTTTTTTCATATACATTTCTAACCCTGTGTTCTCAACATTTTGTTTAGGGAATTCTGCTTCACTTTTCTACCCTTTTGTTCACTCTTTACATCCTTTTGGTCGAAATCCTGCTTCTAAAATATTTTGCCATTACAAAGATTGTCATTTAAAAAGAACAAAAAACACTTAAGGAGGAATTGATGGTGTCTGGAGTGGAAGAGTGGATAATCATAGACTATCAGGGTTGGAAGAGACCTCAGGAGGTCATCTAGTCCAATCCCGTACACAAAGCAGGACCAATCCCCAGACAGATTTTTGCCCCAGATCCCTAAATGCCCCCATCAAGTATTTAACTCACAACTCTGGGTTTAGCAGGCCAATGCTCAAACCAAGGGGAGGCAAGCTGATGATGAAGAAGGACATGCCATTGCTGGAGGAGAAGGAGGCCAATGGCTATTGGATGGAGGCCATACCAATGCTGGAGTGGTAGATGGATTTCTTGTTTCCTCTGTAGCCATGGTGTTGACCAATAAGGAGGTTATACAATAAATTATACAAAGTCTGAACTGTTATGCAATAATACAAAGTGTGCTTGCTTCATTCCCACATTTATAGGCAAGAGGAATTATAACCACCTTCACCAGCAAGGGCTGCCACTGTGACCTGGGAAGGATTTACCCTGGGGAGGGCAGGTAATGTTTTTAGTTTTCATCTCTAATTAGGGTTCAATAAGAGCTCTGCAGACAGATTGCAGTGGGGATCCCACCCACTCTGGGGTCTATGCTGACCATCTGTAGCCCCTGCATTGGAAGAGAGTCTGTTGGAACCTCGTGTAGCTGCAGCCCTTTCCAAGCAGACCTCCCACCACTCGGGATCCTGCAGCAGAGTCTGCCCTATCAGAAGCTGTCTCAGTGTCGATGTGGGAACCAAGAAGAAAGGAAGGAAGAAGAACGAAGCAGCAAAATAAGGCTTTTCCAGAATGCACAGCTTTTAGTCACTGAATTCACTATTGGTTTTCTTAGATTCCAAGGCCAGATTGGACCATTATGAGCATCTAGTCTACCTCTTACATAGCACAGGCCATAGAACTTTCCAAAAATAATTCTTAGAGCAAATCTATTAGGCTATGTCTATGCTATGACTTATGTCATTAAAAGGTGTGAAAAAACACCCTCTGAGCAACATAAGTTTTGCTGGCATAAGTGGTAGTGTGCACAGCGCTTTGTTGGCAGGAGAGATTCTCCCACGGTCATAGTTACCACCACTCATGGAAGTGTTTCTATTAAGTTGACAGGAGAGCGCTCTCCCCTCGGTATAGAGTGGCTACATGCCCAATTTTATAGTGGTGCAGCTGCATCAGTACAGATGTGCTGCTGTAAACTCACTGGCATAGACATGGCTGTGGAAAAACATCCAAACTTCATTCAAAAATTGTCAGTGATGGAGTATCCACCACACCCCTGGGTAAATTGTTCCAACAGTTAATTACTCTCACCATTAAAAATTTACACTTTATTCCCAGTCTGAATTTGTCTAGCTTCAACTTTCAGCCATTGGATTGTGTTATACCTCTCTCTGCAAGGTTAAAGAGTCCATTATTATATATGTGTTCCCCATGGAGGTACTTATAGATTATAAACATCGCCCCTTAACCTCTCCTTTGTTAAGAGATTTTGCTCCTTGAATATATAACTAGAAGACATGTTTTCTAATCCTTTAAAAACAGGAAGGAGTCCTGTGACACCTTATAGACTAACAGAAGTATTGGAGCATGAGCTTTAATGGGTGAATACCCACTTCGTCGGATGCATGTAGTGGAAATTTCAAGATGCAGGTATATATATGCGACCAAGAATCAGGCTGGAGATGATGAGGTTAGTTCAGTCAGGGAGGATGAGGCCCTCTTCTAGCAGTTGAGATGTGAACAGCAAGGGAGGAGAAACTGGTTTTGTAATTGGCAAGCCATTCACAGTCTTTGTTTAATCCTGAGCTGATGGTGTCAAATTTGCAGATGAACTGAAGCTCAGCAGTTTCTCTTTGAAGTCTGGTCCTGAAGTCTTTTTGCTGCAGGATGGCTACCTTTAAATCTGCTATTGTGTGGCCAGGGAGACTGAAGTTTCCCCTACAGGTTTTTGTATATTGCCATTCCTAATATCTGATTTGTGTCCATTTATCCTTTACATAGGGACTGTCCAGTCTGGCCAATGTACATAGCAGAAGGGCATTGCTGGCATATGATGGCATATATTACATTGGTGGATGTGCAGGTGAATGAACCGGTGATGGTGTGGCTGATCTGGTTAGATCCTGTGATGGTGTCGCTGGTATAGATATGTGGGCAGAGTTGGCATCGAGGTTTGTGGCATGGATTGGTTCCTGAGTTAGACTTACTATAGTGCACTATGTAGTTACTGGTGAGAATATGCTTCAGGTTGGCGGGTTGTCTGTGGGCGAGGACTGGCCTGCTACCTAAGGTCTGTGAAAGTGAAGGATCATTGTCCAGGGTGGGTTATAGATCCCTGATGATGTGTTGGAGGGGATTTAGCTGGGGACTATATGTGACGACCAGTGGGGTTCTGTTGGTTTCTTTCCTGGGCTTGTCTTGTAGTAGGAGGCTTCTGGGGATATGTCTGGCTCTGTTGATCTGTTTCCTTTTTTCCTCATGCGGGTATCGGTACTCACCATACGATGAGACTGCATCATCTGTTTTTCCCCTAAATACAGCACATAAATATATGTTAGCATGTCTGCCTTTTCTGCATTATTATTGATAATTCTATCATCTCCATCTAGCAATGGACCAATACCACTGTCAGAATTCTTTTTGTTCCTAATATATTTAAAAAACTCCTTCTTATTGTTCTTAATTCTGCTGCCATAGCTGTCTCCCTGTGTCTCTTGACTTCTCTTATCAATTTTCTACAATTCCTAGTGTCTGATTTATATTCATTGCTATCAACTTCCCCTTTATTCCAATGGTTATGTATTTAATAATTATTATTTTTTACAGCTGCCTTTAATTCTATTCTAAACTATTTTTTTTAAACTAGCACAGCCTTCTTCCTCAATTGTGGGCTTATGGCACTGGAGACATCTAATAAGGTATTGTTTAAAGATTCCCAATTATCATTCTCTTTTATCTATTATTAAATTCTTCCTTCCAGCTGGTTTGGATTTGGCTCATAATTGTTTTCAGCATTGTGAAATTGGCGCCATTAAAGCAGCAATTATATATATTCCTGGTCTGGACTTATTTCTGCTGTTTCTGCAGGGCATCCCGCTTCATCCCCCACATGGTGTCTGGTTGCCCTGACTTTCCTTACGTTGTGCTTGGCATTGCTGGTAGGGCTGGGGATTGTGTGTAAGTATCAATACTTTTTATTTGTTGAATTTGATACAGGTAAAAGATGCCAGATTGCTATCCATCCCCTGTAGTCTGAAGTTGTTGATTTATCCATTGCACGGGTACAGCATGGGCAGTGATAATGCAAGTTTTCCAGACACACTATCACCCATTAATGTACTTTACCTTGGTTGAGCTCCAGAGTAGAAGTATTGCTGCAAGTGGCAATTTCTGTAGCCCATTCACTCCTTGACCTCTCTACCTAAATTACCAAAGGGAAGCCTTCTTGTGCCACCAAGTTATGATGCTGGTTTTTTGTGATATGGAAACCTGTCCCATTAGGAACTGGATGACATCCACTAATTCATTTCACAATGAACACTTATAATGTGGGGATGTTTTTCAGTTAATACTGACCTGCGCTGGATATCAATTGGTAACAAATGGTGAAAGGCTCTGTATCCCATTAACAAGCAAGCTCATTTTATTTAAAATTTATTTTTAAATAGAAAAATTACACTAAACCTGTCATGTCAATGCTAAGGGTTACTACCCAAAACAAGGCAAAAAATTTAAACCCACTTCTTCAGATTCTTTGGGTATTTTACCCACAAAAGCTTATGTCCAAATAAATTTGTTAGTCTTTAAGGAGCCACCAGATTTCTTGTTGTTATTGTGGCTACAGACTAACATGGCTACCCTTGATACAAAAATTAAAAGAGGACAGAGGCAGGAATAATTTTGATTTGTAAATTACGTGACTACAAAATGTTTTTTGTGAATTTCAATTTTTCAGGTTTCCAGTGACTTCCAGAAACAGATTGGAAACCTCAAGCGAAACCAGGAAACTCTGCAAACAAGTTCCTCAAAAAGGCTGCAAGACATGAAAGACAATTTGTGTCTGAAAGGGGAAGATAAAAATAAGAATAATGGTAAATAGGATTCTTATTCAAATGGACTCCTTTTTTCCAGAATAGATACAGGTTGGGCAATGGTTGTACAATTTCACCCATTCTCTTCCAATCACACCCCATTAAATGAGCTCTACATCTGCATTGAAAGGGACCACAGATAACTGTATGCAATTATCAGAGAGGTGAGGTACAAGGGAATTCCTCCTTCATGATCCATTCAGTCCTTATCTTCTCTGTTCAAATGGCTAAGAAAGCAAATAATTAATAATGCTAGTTATTATTGTGCTTTTGTGATGTTGACACCTGCCTCCTAGAAACTGAACTGGTACTATCCAACTGATTTCACATGGGCCATAAAATAATATCAGATGGTAACTGTCCACTCATGATGTTGCTTAGTGATTTGCATAACAGCTTGGAAGATTAAAGCTCAACTTTCATTCAGTTCCTCTAAGCTTTTTTTAATGATTAATTTGCCCTGAGGACTTGGGATGCATTTGCGGCCAGTATAGTTATTGGAAAAGTCTGTTAACATGTCTGGGGATGGAGCGGAAATCCTCCAGGGACATCTCCATGAAGCTCTCCTGGAGGTACTCCAAAAGGCTTTGCAGAAGGTTTCTGGGCAGGGCAGCCTTATTCCGTCCTCCATGGTAGGACACTTGTCCATGCCATGCATGCAGCAAGTAATCTGGTATCATTGCATGACAAAGCCTAGCTGCGTATGGTCCCGGTGTTTGCTGGCATTCAAGCAACATCGGTTCTTTATCTCGCTGTGTTATCCTCAGGAGAGTGATATCGTTCATGGTAACCTAGTTGAAATTCAGGAATTTAATTAAGGGGACAGACATGGCCATTCCTACTGGGCTGTTTGCCTGTTGCTTAAAGGAAATCCTTCCTTGCAGGTAGCCAAGCGGGGAGGGGGCGTGATTGGTGCTGAGCTTTTTCGCATTTGGCTAGCAGGGATCTTCCATGATACCAGCCACGCGGTGGGGGGAGAAGTAAAGCGATCATCCCAGAGAATTGGATGGGGGGTAGTTTTTGCTGCTGCATCTTAACAGGAAGGAAGCAGCACTGAATGGGCTTTGCTTGGCATTTGGGAAAGGAGGGCACTGTGTATATGAAGGCTGCAGAAGCCAAAAGACAATGGCTTACTATGGCCGCATGCAAGCTGAATTATGCTGCCCGGACCTGCGTCTGTGAGATCTCTAACACCAGAGCCGCAGGCATTCAATATTAAGATGCAAAATGCAACCTTGTAGTGAAATCACATGTGCTATGTAAGGTGAATAGTGTTGTTCACCGTGAAAGAGTATAACCATTGTTCTGTAAAATGTATCTTTTTAAATACTTCTCTCCCTTTTTTCTCCTCCCTCTTGCAGCTGCAAATTTTTCAAGCCTCCCTACTTCATCTCGAAGGCTATCTCAGATAAGGCAGCGGAAAAAAAAAGACGTGAGATGAAATGTTCTCGGAAACCATGGAAGTGACCCGCAATGAAAGAGCTCATCTGAATGAGTGGAAGGACATGGTATCAAATTACAGGAAAGATGTCAGTGAACATGAGGACAGGAGGTACCAACGTGAGGAGAGGAGGGACACTCGAGATGAGAGGTGGTGGCAGGAAGATCAGAGGAGTAGGCAGGAAGATCAGCGGTGGCGGGATGCAATGCTGGGGCTGCTGCGTGATCAAACTGACATGCTCCGGCATCTGGTGGAGCTTCAGGAACAGCAGCAGGATCACAGAGTGCCGCTACAGCTCCTGTGTAACCACCCTTACCCGTCACCATGTTCCATAGCCTCCTCCCCCAGATGTGTAAGAACGCGTGGGGGGAGGCTCCGTGCATCCGCCCACTCTACCCCTGTGGACAGCCCAACCAAAAGGCTGTCATTACTTTGAAATTTTTTTAGTGGCCTTTTCCTTCTCTCCTATCCTCCTCCCAAACCACACCCGGGCTACCTTGTCAGTTCTCTCCCTCTTTTTATAATGAATTAATAAAGAATACATGATTTTTAAATGACAGTGACTTTATTTCCTTAAGCAAGCTATAATCGAAGGGGGAGGGTGGGTTGCTTACAGGGAATGAGTCAATCAAGGGGGAAGGGTTCATCAAGGGGAAACAAACACAGCAGTCAGACCGTACCCTGGCCCGTGATAAAACTCGTTTTCAAAGCTTCTCTGATGCGCACCACTTCCTGGTGTGCTCTTCTAATTGCCCTGGTGTCTCGCTGCACGTAATCAGTGGCCAAGTGATTTGCCTCAGCCTCCCACCCCGCCATAAAGGTCTCCCTCCTACTCCCACAGAGATTGTGGAGCACATAGCAAGCAGCAATAACAAAGGGGACATTGGTTTGGCTGAGGTCTGAGTGAGTCAGTAATGTGTGCCAGCGCGCCTTTAAATGGCCAAATGCACATTCTACCACCATTCTGCACTTGCTCAGCCTGTAGTTGAACAATTCCTGACTACTGTCCAGGCTGCCTGTGTATGGCTTCATGAGCTATGGCATCAAGGGGTAGGCTGGGTCACCCAGGATAAATACAGGCATTTCAACATCCCCAATTGTTATTTTCTGGTCTGGGAAGTAATTCCCTTGCTGGAGCCGTTTAAATAGAGTAGTGTCCCTGAAGACGAGAGCGTCATGAACCCTTCCCGGCCATCCCACATGGATGTTGGTGAAACGTCCCTTGTGATCCACCAGTGCTTGCAGCACCATTGAAAAGTACCCCTTGCGGTTTATGTACTGGGTGCCCTGGTGCTCCGGTGCCAAGATAGGGATATGGGTTCCATCTATCGCCCCCCGCCCCCCACACAGTTAGGGAATCCGATTGCAGCAAAGCCATCCACTATGACCTGTACATTTCCCAGAGTCACTACCTTTCATAGCAGCAGCTTAATGATTGCTTTGGCTACTTACATCACAGCAGCCCCCACAGTATATTTTCCCACTCCAAATTGATTCCTGACTGACCGGTAGCTGTCTGGCGTTGCAAGCATCCAGAGGGCTATTGCCACTTGCTTCTCAACTGTGAGGGCTGCTCTCATCTTGGTATTCTGGCGTTTCAGGGCAGGGGAAAGCAAGTCACAAAGTTCCATGAAAGTGCCGTTACGCATGCAAAAGTTTCACAGCCACTGGGAATTGTCCCATACGTGCAACACTATGCGGTCCCACTAGTCTGTGCTTGTTTCCTGGGCCTAAAATCAGCTACAACCTGCCCCATTACCATCAAGATCTCCAAAGTGCAGTGGCCCACAGTTTGAGAGAATTCTGTGTCCATGTCCTCATCACTCTCGTTGCCGCGCTACCATAGCCGCCTCCTCCTCACCTGGTTTTGCAGGTCCTGGTTCAACATAGACTGCACGGTAATGTGCGAGGTGTTTACAACGTCCATGATTGCTGTCTTGAGCTCAGCAGGGTCCATACTTGCTGTGCTATGGCGTTTGCACAGTTCACCCAGGAAAAAAAGGCGTGAAGTGGTTGTCTGCTGCTTTCACGAAGGGAGAGGTGAGGCTGTACCCAGAACCACCCGCGACAATGTTTTTTTCCCCATCAGGCACTGGGATCTCAACCCGGAATTCCAAGGAGTGGGGAAGACTGCAGGAACTATGGGATAGCTATGGGATAGCTACCCACAGAGCAACACTCAGGAAATCAACACTAGCCTCGGTACATGGACGCACACCACCGAATTAATGTGCTTAGTGTGGCTGCCTGCACTTGACTTTATACAATCTGTTTTACAAAACCAGTTTATGTACAATCGGAATAATCCCGTAGTGTAGACGTACCCTGGGTCACGAAGTGTGAAAGAAGAAGCATGTTCAGAGTCTGGAGAAGCAGGAATACTTTATATCATTCAGCAACAGAGCTGGGCAACTTTTTTTTGAATAGTAAATCAAAGGGGTATCCAAAATTACTCGCCAACTTAGATGGAATTCAGCCAAATTAAAAAATAAGGAAAAAAAAAGTCAAATAAAAAAGTTTATTTTTATTTATTTATACCTGTCCAGAAAGTATAAGAGGCCTGGACAGGTATTTCCCAAATTGTTTTGGCAAAAAAAAAAAAAAAAATTCAGGCTAGATAAACAAAAGGATCTAGGTGCCATTCACAAAAGCAGAGCATGACTGAGAGAATGGTTACTGTTTAGGTGCTAGGGCCCTCACCTGTGATGATGTAGTTTAAGTCCCTGCTCCAAATATTTTTTTAATTATTTATACAAAGTGGAATGGCTTCAACAAAATAGACTAAGAGAAACTCATTCGGGAATAGCTTCTAGCTCACTCCCCTGGGGTAGAAGAGATAGAGCTTCATATCAATGCATCGGTGCAGGAAACCCAAATATTCCCTCCAAATGAGTGCCCTACTTGCTGAGGTAAAGGTTCTAAGAAGTCCTCCTCCTCTGGCCATTTTCTCAATCTAGTCCTTTAAAAATGTCTGGAAACAAAACACTGTGGGATAAAAGAAACATTTTGTTCAACCCCAAACTCACTATTTAGCAATTTTTTCCCATTGCTTTGATATTTTCTAAACTAACAACTTTTCATTTCTAAATGAATTGTTTCATTTTTAAATGTGGTTTCATTTAATATCAAAGGAATTTTTTTCAATTTTTCATTTCAGAGAGAAAATGGGGAAAAAAACAAAACACTTCTGATTGGAAACTTACCATATTTTTCAGATATTTTTGTTCAGACTCTAATCTAAAAAAAATGGTTTGATTAGCTTTACTCTGCGATGCCCAATTTGGCTAATTCAGGAGCAATATTGATTGGCTTCTAAGGTGAATTCACTTTGGAATCTCAAGGGTGGAGTACAGTAGTTGTTTGTAAAATACTAGGAAAATAAGCGGAGCTGGAAAGATCATCAGAGTCTTTCATTGCGATGTCCAGAATCTTGGGGAGATGGGAAAAGTGATTTATTTCTAACCCCGGCTCTAGTGCCTAAGGCTACCAGTGGTCTGACTCTGGGGAAGAGGGATTGATAATCATTTTATAAATAGATCCTTAAGCACAATGGTTCACCAGTGGAAAACATGAATACATTTTGTTTTTGAAACAAACAATGGAGTTTCATTTTCACCAGCACTAGTTTTGATCATATTGGAAGATTAAGAAATTTTCACATGCCTCCAGTAATGTCCCCTCTCTCTGAAACTGGAACCTCACACAGAGCATGGGCTTTTCTAATCTAGCATCATTTATGGGAGGAAGGTCTTCAGCAAAGCAGAGGTTACTTTCACAAAGAGAAGCTTCTCTGTGGAACAGCCAGCCCCTTTGTGAATGTTGACTTGGTGTGTTTTTTTCCAGAATTGTGCAGAAAGAATAATTGGAACAGTGCTTGGGGGAAGTCAGGTCTGTCTGTGGGTATAGAGAGTTTGGATGGGCAATTCTGTAAGTCTGGTTTCCCCCCTAGGGCAGAGTTAAGATGATAGAGTGTAATCTGTATTGTAGGGTGGTTGCTCTAGTAGTGATGTGTTTTCCTAGGTTGAGGAGTAGAGCAGAGGTTCTCTAACTGTGGTCTTCAGACCACCAGTGGCCTGCAAACTACATTCAGGTGGTCCGCAGATAGTTTCCTCTAAGGTGTGCACCTGGGCGGCCACACACAAGAGAATGAAGGGTCATCCACCTAATTAGTGGAGCCTCAACAAATTTCAAGGAGTCTGCAGGAAAAAATAAAGTTTGAGAACCACTGGAGTAGAGGATATGTCCTGTTAGATGCCCTGACTTCTAACCACCTTGCTTTTGTGATTTTTGCCTTAAGTATTTTATGTATGGACTATCCTTTAAAGATAGTAAAGGAGCAGATTCTCCTTTACACTGCTATGGCAGCCATTTACACCCCCTTTAAAGCACCATTACATTGTCAGAGTGGTCTAAAGGGGCCTTACATAAAGGACATTCATATTCATAATAATGTTATCAATTAAGATGGAAAAAGACTTGTTCCTGGTAATTCATACCTTCTCCATCTCCGTTCTCATTCTCTGGCCGCTGCAGGATTGTTCACTTAAAAAAAAAAATAAGGTGGCCTCTTTGCTGAGTCACAGCAGATTTCAGGGCCTGGTAGGGTCAGTTTTTCTACTGGAAGAGAAATTAATCATGAGGAGTCTGGGTATTCTTAGTACAATTGGTTTGTTTACTCTAAATACACCTGGAACAGAGGTGGTCACAAACAGCATACAGGCAATTCTTGTTTTCAGGAATCTCAGCCCACATATTAAATGTCTGGGTCCCAGGAGGCAACTCTGCCCCACAAATGAACTCTAGTTACAAAGATTAAGGAAAAGAGCAAATTCTCTTGCTGCTTGTAACAGCTCTGTAAAAAAGAACCTGAATCACAAACCTAACAATAATACAACATCTCGTCAGAGACTGCACATTGCTCTCATGCTGAGGAGCAGAACTTGTAAGACTATGTGTAGAAGCTCAATCTGGTGACTCCTGATATAACAACATTCTCCGTTGCTGGGTTCAACACAGTTTTTACCTTCTCAGCAATGCAAAATCCAGCCCTTCTCAATGGAGATCTTATCATACTTCAGGAGAACTGAGATTCAGCAGATCATTTCACACAGGCTAGTGATAATATTGGGCTTGGCCCATGGAGGATCAATGCCATATACATGACAGCTTTGCAACTTCTATGTGCATTCAAGTCAATGGCAGTAGCCCTTGTATTCTGAACTGCTTAGGTTGAGAAACAAAGACAATTTCTCTCTTTTTAGGACCAAATTGTACACTCTACCCTGCAAACTGGCAATGGATGGGAGGTGACACCTGCTTCTACATTTCAAGAGAGAAAAGGTCCTGGAAGCAGAGTTGAGAGTTCTGTTCCTTACAGAATTCCACCTTTCTCATGCTACAGGACAAGTAGAAGCTGGTATGGCTCCTATCCCAGCCTCTTTTATTTTATCTGGATGTAAATTTCTCAACGCTCCCCCTCCCCCAACACAGAAAAAGCAATTTGGTTACTATAGCTCTGTTGCCTCCTATCTACAGGGTGTGGTACATTGCAGAGCACAGTGCCTTTGTCAGACACTGGATAAATAGTTTGTGGAACTTACCACCATAGGATATTTTTAAAGCAAAGGGTAGATGTGAGTCTCTCAGATCCTGCTGTGGTTATGAACAATGGATTTTCCACAGAGGGCATTGCCTTCTGGGTGCTTTAAGGAGTAGTTGATCAGTTCTATGGGGACAACATTTGTCCTGCTCTTGTGGCTGCTGGAGGGGTTCAAGGGCAGGATTTCCACACTTCCACATCAGATGGGCAGAGAGAGAGCAGGATTCACTTCTTCTTTTACAATATGGTAAAGTCAACATAAAATGTTAGCAATCTGATCTGGTAGATGTTTACACCATGTAAATGACAACAGAAGGCACAGGACAACTGGAAATTAGGCCCCTATTGTCGGGGCCAGGTCATGGGCAGCCTATGGACCTGAAGTGAGCTGCTCAGTATTGGAGCTGAAGGCCAGAGATCAGTCCAGGACCAGGTCAGCTGAAAAGCGCATGGTCAGATACTGTTACCAGATTGAGTGTGTGAGATGAGAGTCTGAGTTAGGTTGGGCCACAGTCTTTCACTGAGGTCAGCAATCACCTTAAACTGAAGACAGTAAATCAGGACTGGGAGCCAAGCATAGGTTGAGAGCCAGGAGCATGGGATAAAGACAAGATGCACTGAGGAGCAGCAAGACGGAATCAACAGCAGAAGTCCACCGAAGATCTGTTATTGCTCAGACAACTTCCAGAAACAGCTGTACTCCTAGCTGCCATACGCAACACAAGGGGTTATTCGGATTAGCTGTCTAAAGCCCTATGTGAGTTGTGCTCTAGCTCCCTGGTAGCTAACTTCTTCTGCCATGGATTGTCACAAAGCAATTGAGGCCAGCTGAGGAGGTAGAGTTAACCATTGTGTTGTGTCACTCAGGCAAGGTACTAACAAGCTTCAACAGGACTTTATTTGCTCAGTGGAAACCTCTTTACCAAGCTGCAGCTGCACCCTCTGTAACTCTCACTCAGCCTCCTCAGCTCCTCCCCCTCCTTCCTGTTTCCTGTCTTTTCAGATTCCCAACAGCCAGTGCTCCCAGTTCTAATAATACAAGCAGCATCTAAACACCACATTCCCTCCTCCCTTAAGAAACTTTCCCAAATAAAATAAGCATTGTTCTAACCACAGGAACATATATGAAACAAGGCACTATACTATTGGCAAAAATATTACACTGAAAACACTGTGGATACTACATAACATAGTCTCTAGTCCAGGCAGGTGGTCGTACGGATCTGACAGGCCATCTCTCAAGCCCCAGTTCCAGTGCAATGTCGTGTTGTGTTGGTTCTACGGTGAAATCATCCAATGCAGACTGAGTGTTGGCATAATTTCCTCTTGGTGCACAGGCAGGTGCAAGATAAGAAGCATTCCATACCCGCCCATCAGAAAGTCAATAGGTGTAAGGTCTCTTCTTCTCTATGATTTTAGGAGGAGCTGTAAATTTATGGTCCCCTTTGCATAAGATTCCAGGTTTTCGTATTCTAATGAAGAAACCACACTCAAACTTTGGTTCCTTAGCACCCCGCCGCTTGTCTGTGAAAGCCTTAGACTTTGCTTGGTTCTGTTCAACTGTTTTTCTCACATCATCCTTATTTGGGGCATCAGGTCATGCCTTTAACAATCCAGCAATGTTCAGATTAGTATTCATCTGTTTCCCATGTAGTAACTCTGCAGGTGATCTTTGCATTGTGGCATGTCATGTAGCTCAGTATGTTTGCAATAAATCAGTAGTGAAGGGTATCCACAATCTCCCTTCCAGTTCAGCTGTTGGCAAACTCTTTCAAACTTCTGTTAAACCATTTGATTTCCCCATTGGCTTGAGGGTAATATTGGGATGACCTTCTCTGTAAAATGTTCCTCTCTGCTAGAAAAGTTTCAAACTCCAGGGAAGTAAATTGACTAGCATTATGTGAAACCAATTCTTTGGGTTACCTTCCCTGCTAAAAACTGAAGAGGGGAACTTAATTACTGTAGCAGAAGAGATTTGTGATGTAAACGCTACCTCAGACCATTTACTGAAGTAGTCTATTAAAGTGATGGCATAACAACAGTTAATTGGAGCAGTATCAAAGGGTCCTACAATGTCAATTGCCACTTTTTCCCATGCAGATTCAGGAAGAGGAACAGGCTGTAATGGAGAGGTACATGTCACTGCTGGTTTATCATGCATTTGGTAAGTGATGCAGTATCTTATGAGTACTTCAGTATGAGAGTCCATCCCTGGCCGTAAATTTCTGTAGTACAGCATCACATTATTCTGCATTTTAACTTTATGCAGAAACCCATAAGCACAGCCACGTTTCTCTTCAACCTGGTGTTGAGTCCCAGCTGAAACTGGTGTGTGTACCGCAAGAGTGCTTTGCTGAGGAAGATCAATTCATCCATTAACTACCCTGAGATTTAAAGCAGCCAATAAATCTCTGCCAAGGATAGGAGAGCCTTTGTGGACAATGTAGAACTCTGCAGTTACACAGCAATCACCAAAAGTAACTATTGGTGGCAGGCAACCATGTACTGAAATACGGTTTTTCAAATAGCACATCAACTGAAGTTTGGGTTCAGTAAGAGCCACATCTTTAAAGTAATGCAAATAAATAGAATCAGGTAGTATAGATACTGCTGAGCCAGTGTCCAACATTAGCTGAATAGAGCGTAATTTGCCCAGGGGCAGCTCCAGGCCCCAGCACGCCAAGCGTGTGCTTGGGGTGGCATGCCTGCGGAGGGTCCACTGGTCCCGCGGCTTCAATGGACCTCCTGCAGGCGTGCCTGCGGACCCTCTGCAGGCACGCCTGAGGGAGGTCCACAGGAGCCACGGGACCGGCGAGGGGCAGAGCGCCCTCCGTGGCATGATGCCGTGCTTGGGGCGGCGAAATGTCTAGAGCTGCCCGTGGATTTGCCTGAGGGTATGGCAGAAACATTCACAGTGCACTTTATCTCTTCTGGAATATGTGCATTAGTGGTTTTGTCCACACTCAGCACAGTAAAATCTGGTATTGTAACTCCATGCACCTGTTGATTGAACTGGCTACTGCAACATACTTTAGCAAAATGCCCAATCATTTGCCCAATGATTGCACTGAGCTACTTTTGCTGCACATCCTGTGTAACTTGCAAGATGTTGTGGGGATCCACAGTGAAAGCATGCTTTTACTCTATTTTGCATTTGCTGGTTCAGTGATTTTTTTGCAATTTTTTGTCTGCAGCGATAGTGAACTTTTCTGCAAAGGAGTCACAGCCCGGACTGTGCCTCCTGTATCTTTGCTCATTATTTTGGCTTCAACTGTAGCTGACTCAATCTGAGTAGCAATAGTTATTGCTTTTCCTAATATAAGTTGTGGCTCTAGAAGTAAGCGTTCTCTTACACGAAGCATGGTTGTTTTCTCAGCAAGCTGGTCTCTAATCATCTCATCTACCATATTCCCAAAGTCACAAGTTACAATCCTCAGGGAAGCAATTATAGTCTTCCCTGGTTTCTGCTCATGCTGGCGAAATCTGTAGCGATTAGCTACTACATTCACTTTTGGCACAAAAAAATTCTTTAAAGCATCCGATGAAGTGGGTATTCACCCACGAAAGCTCATGTTCCAATACGTCTGTCTGTTAGTCTATAAAGTGCCACAGGACTCTTTCTTGTTTTTAATGCAGTGAGTGCAGTCTCATATTTATCATCTGCAAGAGGAAAAGGGTAAAATATACGCTGCCCTTCTGCTCCAAGGCAGTGGATTAGCAGACCATGCTTTCTTATTTCAGAAATCTCTGTAGCACTGATTGCAAGCAAGTAAGTTTCAAACATATGGATCCAGACAGTAAAAGCAATTGGAGGCTCACCTGGGCTTTGCAGAAAGGGTGCAGGTAGGTTCAGAGGCAGAAGATCCATCCTCGTTGCCAAAATGTTTTATTACCCAGGCAAGGTAGTAACAAGCTTCAACAGGACTTTATTTTTACAGTGGAAACCTCTTTACCAAGTTGAGTGTAACCCTCACTCAGCCTCCTCAACTTCTCCCCATTTCCTGTCCTTTCAGACTCCCAACAGCCAGTGCTCCCAGTTCTAATAATACAAGCAGCATCTAAACACCACACATTGCTAAATTCAAATGTCTGGGGATGGAGAGGCAGGGCCTGATAGTGGAGGAACCTGGGGTATAGAATTCGCTTCCTGTGCTGCTACAAGAAAGCCATAATTTGTGGATCTTTAGGCCATAGGGCTGATCCCATGCCTTTCTTCAGGATGTTGGTTATTGGAATTGGAGTTCAGGTGTTTGGTCTAAAGGTTATAATTGGATTGGGCATAGAGTTCTATTGTTTTTTACTTTTGTTTAAAAGTCACATGTTCTACTAACTGGAGCACATGAATTCAGAAACTTTGTATGGAGAGCATTTTCTAAATTACAAAATAAAGAAAAACACCTTGCATTTATGGGTGGACAAGGTAGCAGCTTTTCTAACTAATTTCTGTGGTTTTATGAAAATAGAATAATATTTCTTAAGTATTTCTTGTCAGTTTTCCCAACTATTATATGTTGTATCATACGTCTGTCATATTTCTAAAAGATTAAGATAAGAGTTCATAGAAATTGTCCATCATTGCATTTAGCTTGAATATTCTTTTATCCCGAGATTACCAAAGGCATTTAGGCCCACATATTTAAAGGTATTTAGCTGCTAATGTGCTCAACTTTGCAATGCTTAACTGATTAGGAAACTATATCTCATTTTCAAACAGATTTAGGCTCCAAAGTGCCCAAGTTACTTTTAAAAATGAGGTTTAGGCTTTGTCATAAATGTAATGTAGTTCTTATTTTTAAGAAAGGGAATAAGAGTGATCCGGGTAATTATAGGCCTGTTATCTTGACATCTGTAGTATGTAAGGTCTTGGAAAAAATTTTAAGGGAGAAAGTAGTTAAGGACATAGAGGTCAATGGTAATTGTGACGAATTGCAACACGGATTTACTAAAGGTAGATCATGCCAAACCAATCTGATCTCCTTCTTTGAGAAGGTGACGGATTACTTAGATAAAGGAAATGCGGTAGATATAATTTACCTAGATTTCAGTAAGGCGTTCGACACGGTTCCGCACACGGAGCTGTTAGTTAAATTGGAAAAGCTGGGAGTGAATATGAAAGTTGTAAGGTGGATAAGGAACTGGTTAAAGGGGAGACTCCAGAGGGTCGTATTGAAAGGTGTACTGTCGGACTGGAAGGAGGTCACCAGTGGAGTCCCTCAAGGATCGGTTTTGGGACCGATCTTATTTAACCTTTTTATTACTGACCTTGGCACAAAGAGCGGGAATGTGCTAATAAAGTTTGCGGATGACACGAAGCTGGGGGGTATTGCTAACACGGAGAAGGACAGGGATACTATTCAGGAAGATCTGAACCACCTTGTAAACTGGAGTAATAGAAATAGGATGAAATACAATAGTGAAAAGTGCAAGGTCATGCATTTAGGAATTAATAATAAGAATTTTGGATATACGTTGGGGGCGCATCAGTTGGAAGCGACGGAGGAAGAGAAGGACCTTGGGGTACTGGTTGATAGCAGGATGACTATGAGTCGCCAATGTGATACGGCTGTTAAAAAAGCAAATGCGATTTTGGGATGCATCAGGCGGGGTATTTCCTGCAAGGATAAGGATGTGTTAGTACCGTTGTATATGGCGTTGGTGAGACCCCATCTGGAATACTGTGTGCAGTTCTGGTGTCCCATGTTCAAGAAGGATGAATTCAAACTGGAACAGGTTCAGAGACGGGCTACGAGGATGATCCGAGGAATGGAAAAACTGCCTTATGAAAGGAGACTCAAAGAGCTTGGCTTGTTTAGCCTGGCCAAAAGAAGGCTGAGGGGGGATATGCTCGCCCTATATAAATATATCAAGGGGGTTAACGTTAGGGAGGGAGAGGAATTATTTAAGTTTAGTACTAATGTAGCCACGAGGACGAATGGGTATAAACTGGATATTAGGAAGTTTAGACTTGAAATTAGACGAAGGTTTCTGACCATTAGGGGAGTGAAGTTCTGGAATAGCCTTCCGAGGGAAGTAGTAGGGGCAAAAGACTTTCCTGGTTTTAAGACAAAGCTTGATAAGTATATGGAGGGGATGTTATGATAGGATCGTTAATTTGGGCAATTGATCTTGAATTACCACCAGACAGGTCTGCTCAATGGTCTGCGGGGAGATGTTGCATGCGATGGGTACTGAGTTGCTGCGGAGAATTCCTTCTTGGGTGCTGGCTGGTGACTCTTGCCCACATGCTCAGGGTTTAGCTGATCGCCATATTTGGGGTCGGGAAGGAATTTTCCTCCAGGGCGGATTGGCAGGTGCCCTGGAGGTTTTTCGCCTTCCCCTGCAGCGTGGGGCACGGGTCGCTTGCTGGTGGTGTCTCTGCAGCTTGAGGTCTTCAAACCATTTTTGAGGATTTCAATAACTCGGTCCTGGGATAGGGGTTGTTATAAAATTGGATGGGTGGGGTTCTGTGGCCTGCCTTGTGCAGGAGGTCAGACTAGATGATCAGATTGGTCCCTTCTGACCTATGAGTCTATGAGTCTATAAACAGATAGTTACGGGTTAATGCCTCTTTTATCTGTAAAGGGTTAAGAAGCTCAGTAAACCTGGCTGACACCTGACCAGAGGACCAATAAGGGGACAACATACTTTCAAATCTTGGTGGAGGGAAGTCTTTGTTTGTGCTCTTTGTTTTGGGTGTTGTTCGCTCTTGGGACTAAGAGGGACCAGACGTCAATCCAGGCTCTCCAAATCTTCCTGAATCAGTCTCTCATGTTTCAAAATTGTAAGTAATAGCCAGGCAAGGCGGATTAGTCTTATTTTTGTTTTCTCAACCTGTAAATATTCCTTTTTTTGCTGAGAGGATTTTACCTCTGTTTGCTGTAACTTTGAACCTAAGGCTAGAGAGGGTTCCTCTGGGCTATACGAATTTGATTACCCTGTAAAGTATTTTACCATCCTGATTTTACAGAGATGATTTTTACCTTTCTTTCTTTAATTAAAAGCTTTCTTTTTAAGAACCTGATTGATTTGTCCTTGTTTTAAGATCCAAGGGGATTGGATCTGGACTCACCAGGGATTGGTGGGGGGAAAAGAGAGGGGATGGTTAATTTCTCCTTGTTTTAAGATCCCAGGGGTTTGGATCTGTGTTCACCAGGGAATTGGTGAAGCCTCTCAAGGCTGCCCAGGGAGGGGAAGGTTTTGTGGGGGACGAGAAGTGATCCAGACACTGAAATTTCTGGATGGCAGAGTTACCAGATTTAAGCTAGTAATTAAACTTAGAAGTATCCATGCAGGTCCCCACATTTGTACCCTAAAGTTCAGAGTGGGGAAGGAACCTTGACAGGCTCCTAAGTTAGTTAGGTGTTGCAAAACTGAGCATAGATGCCTAAATATCTTTTAAAATGTGGCGGTTAGGGCAGATTTGTAAAGGTGTTTATGCACCTAAAGATGCAGATAAGTGCCTGAGTGCTTTAGAAAATCTCATTAGGATTCTATCTCCCATTGATTTTAATGGGTGTTAGGCACTTTAGAAAATCCCACTAGGTGCCTATCTGCATAAATACCTTTTAAAAATCTGACTCCTTGTGCTTCAGTCATGACTTTTATATCTGTCCTGCAACATGTCAATAATCTGAGACACTTGAACAGTCCTGTAATACAAATCATATCATCATATCAGGAAGGGTGGATGCCATACCTCTGGCTGGGAGTTCTCTCCCATCACTGAGGTATATTAGTGTTTTTGTTTGAATGGCAAGAATTGGAGTTCTTTATTTAAGTAGTGTTGTTATGATTTCCTCACAGAACCATGTACCTCCAAGAGAGACTAGAGACTATTACTGGATTGGATTATCACGTAAATCTAAAGGGAACACCTGGCATTGGGAGGATGGCTCAGCTTTTTCAGTGCAGAGAACTGATTGGTAATGAATATTTAGGGCCTGATTGTGGCCCATTCTCAGGACCCCTGCAGGAGAGAAGCATAGGGTGCCCCCTTACTCTCCTGTGCTGCCTACCTGACAGAGACGCACAGGGGCAATAAACAGCCTTTGTGAGCTGCTAATCTCCATTCTGCACAGGGCAGGGAGGGAGTGTGCAAACAAGGCTGGAGATTTGGCACTGGCCCTGCAGAGCACTGGCTGGCACAGATGAGCTGGCAGGGTGGGGACAGTAATCCGAACCAGCTGCAGGGCAGGTGTGCATTATTTACCCCCAGGGAAACTGGTGAATACACTAGGGTCCTGAATATATGCATAGAATGCAAATATCAGGACACCGTGAAATGATGCTTCATTTTCTAGGATGAAGTTCTGTGTGCTACACCCTTAATTACTAGAATCATTTTTTAAAGAGAACATTATTTGTTCTGGGTTTCCAATCTTTCTCTTAAGGAGCTTTTTGCAGACAGAGACCTCCCAAGTGCCCAGCTACAGGCCACCTTCCTTTTCCAGCAGCAGCACACAATGAACGCTAGCTTCTGTAGTAGCTCACTCATTATGCCCTCACCGTATTCTTAAAGGGGCAGTTCCCATTGCTTTTATGACATTATGAGGGGGAGGAATAGCTCAGCGGTTTGAGCATTGGCCTGTTTAAACCCAAGTCTGTGAGTTCAATCCTTGAAGGGACCATTTAGGGATGGGGCAATCAGGGATTGGTGCTGCTTTGAACAGGGGGTTAGACTAGATGACCTCCTGAGGTCCCTTCTGATTCTATGTTACCGTTAACACAGATCTATACAATAATGAACAAATATTCAAAATTACTAAATACAAACAACATTAACCTATTTCAGGGTCCCCAGATGTGGACACTATCATTGTGTATGCCTATATGATAAGAAATTTGTTAAAGGCAACTGCTCTCAGGCATACTTATGGATCTGTGAGAAAGCAGCTGTCCCACTGAGATAAAGAAACAGCATCAGAAGGAACACTGGCTCCATCAGTATGACAGGACATATGCTCAGTGTATTCCATTTTCATGTGAGGTTTTTATACTTTTTTCAGAATTTTCAGAATGAGGACTGAAATCTACATTCTATTATATGCGACACCAGAACTTCTTGTTTCTTTTTCCCCCCTAGGGTTCAGTTATGATATCAAGAAAATAACTGGAAAGTCTTAGGAAGTCACTTGCAAAAATAAGCTACTGTTAGCATCAAAATACCACTGCCATGCACCAGAGAGAACACAAAATCCATCAGTGCAGTTCTGAAATGTGTAACAGATGCCAGATTGAAACTGGGAACTTCAGGCATAGCATGGAACCAGAGAAACTGGAGATAAAATGTGTTGAGTTACTTCTTGTGACCAGGACCCTGGGGCATAATTCTCCTGAATAGGAGATACACCAGAGCTTTTTCTAGTTTTAAATATTGTAATTGGAGTGATGAGAATTTAACCACTTCTCTTTGAGAGACAATTCTAGAATATCACAGATCTCAATTTTACAAAAAAGTTAAAATTAAATCCTGAGTTCCAATTTGAAAGTATTTTTTTTCTAAATTTCCATCACACTTCATTTATTTTCCTCAGACCATCATAAACTAAAGACTTGCCTACACTACAAAATTAAGTCAACTTAAGTTAAGTCAATGTACAGTCAACACAATAACTAAAGTGATGGTTCACATCACTCTGTCTTCCATCTGCCAGTGGTGCATGCTCTGACTAGAAGTGCTTCCACTGACTGGAACTGAGAGCCTCAACTGTCAGCCTCCCATCCCCCTGCTCCAGTGCTGACAGCCCAAGCTGTCAGCCAGGGGCCAGGCTCACAGCTGAAGCCATCTCCTCCCGCCTGGGTGCTGACAGCTCCAGCTCTGAGCCCAGTGACTGATGACAACTCAGGCTGTCAGCACCAGGGTTGGGGGAGCTCCAGCTGTAAGCCCTACTCAAGGTGGAGTTATTATGTTGGTGTAGCGGGTGACTTACTTTGGCAGAAGCAACATTCTAGTGTAGACACTGACATAATTAGGTTGACATAAGCCACCTTGTGTCGACCTAGCTTTGTAGTGTAAGCTAGGCCTTTATCCTGTTTCTCCTTGGTGATTTTACTCATCTGATACTTGTACAAAGTTTCTTCTATTAAAGACAGACAGCTTGTTATTGAAAGATACATTAGAAACAAAAAGACATTTTTTACAAAGAATATAGAAAACCATTAAAAATATTACCACAGGAAATCAGAATCATATACTGTGACTGGATTTCAAATTGTCCTGGATTATTTCATGCTTATAATAACCTTTGTAATTTTACACTTCAAAATAAGGATAATAACTAGATTGCTGTGATGTGGTCCACTTGGGACAACACTTGAAGACTACTTAAGCTTAAGATAGTGCAGACTGCAGCTGCCTGATTATTTAGTTGTGTTCCTTTATTATACATATATATTACTGTGGTTGTGGTGCCTGGAAGGGTCACATTGAGAATACTTATTCAGGACAAACAGCAAGGAATAGGGCAGAAAATCCCCCAAACTGGTGGTTTATTCTACAATTAGATTCAGCAAGCTAGTAACAAAACAGCTTCTATAACATTGGAGAAGTCAAATTCAATCCCCTTTAAGCAATCCAATCTTTGGCTCCTATCTTAGGATAGTGAGAGGTTATTGTGAGAGGTTATTGAAAACCTTATTCACCATAATTAAAGTTCTACCAATCCTAAAAGACCATTGACTTCATGCAAATACACCCTTACAGCCAATCCTTATTAACTAAATCTAAGATTTATTAATAAAAGAGAGTTATATATGGTTAAGAGATCAATATACATACAAATGTGTGTAAACTCCTTAGGTCAGTTTCATAATGGAGATGGTGAGACTGCTGATTTGTAAAAGTCTTTCTGGAATCAATTTAAAAGATTACAGTCTAATAGGCAGTTCAGATGTAGAGTTTATTCAGGTTCTTCCATGAGCATTCCAGGGTAAATCTGGAGACCTCAGTCTTGTGGCTTAGACCATCCCTGTCAAAGTCTAAGCAGACCTGAGATTCAGGTCTGAAGCTTTCTTTATCTCTGAAGCAACCTGGGTGCTGACAGGTAATCCCACCATGTGGGTTTGATGAAAGCAAGTCAACAGTTTGATCTCTATTCAGTGGGTCCTTTCTCAGACAATACATTAAGCAATAACTTTTTAAATTACTAAAACAATTCATTATATCAGATAATTAAGCTGAAGACAATGTAAGTAATGTTATTATGTCCTATAGCATCTTGCATCTGATTTTTGAGTCAATAGAATACAGTAATGAATCATTAAGAGACAGAAATAAGATTTTAGCATCTACAAGCTAATTAGATTGCATGGGTAAACTTCTAACAAGATATAGGTAAACAGACAAATATGCTTAGCTTCTAGTCTTGATTCTCTAATAATACAGCAAACTTTAAAGATTTGAAACTTCTTAATATGGCTTTGATAACTATCTACAAGGAATGGCCCTATTCAACATTTTAATACCTCCTGTTAAGTTGTTATGGTCACACATCAGTTGACTAGTCTGTTAGTGTTACAATAACACCTTGTACACCAGAGACTGCACTGTCCTCCATGCATTTGCAAATGCGAGTATCTATTTAAAATTATACATTTGATTTGGTTTGTAGATGTGCCTTGATATTTGGACAGGTGACTTTTACCAAGTGAAAGTAAACATAATTTTTCTTTTAGATTTGTAACTTTCTATAATGTTACAGTATCTTGATTGAAGGTGCCATAGAAGTACAAACATGCGAGAATGAAGCAGCCTCTCCAAACCCCTGTATGATGTACAATGGTTCAGATGGGGCATGGGTAAATGAGATGGCATCATATAGGGCTTTTCCAACTTCACAATGTGTGGTTCTATGAAACTACAAAAATATATATCACTTTACATTTCCTGTCACTTTCCCAAACAAAATACATATTTGTGTCAGATATACCAGAATCATATTTCAAAATGATGTCTCTAAACTTTCTCGTATGGCACTTAATGGTCCTATAAGCATAAGAGCAGGGCTATCTCACAGATATCACAATGGGTGAACTACACCCTGTACTGTGGTACTCATCTTCTTTCAATGGTGTCATCAGTGATTCTGAACCTACTGACTTATCACTAAGAAGTGTGGGTTCTATTAAAGTGTCCTCATAGGAATATCTCTGTCTGTATAAAAGCAAATAAATTTTATTGGACTAGCAACACACAAAAAGACTAGCAATTTTTTTGATAATTTAGGACTAAGATTAACAATGGATGCCTAAAGTTGGGTGAAATGCATATTTAGGGCATTGGTAGGTACCACATCCATCAGTGACAAGCATCCCCACATAGCTCCTCCTGTTTGCAAAATCATGCCACAGTTGCCCCATGACAATGTACGCTCCAGTTCAATCTTCTTCCCTTTATCCACTCATCCTCAGCCATGGAAAAATATACATTTCTTAGGGTTGGAAGAGACCTCAGGAGGTCATCTAGTTCAACCCCATGTTCAAAGCAGGACCAACCCCAACTAAATAATTCCAGCCAGAGCTCTTTGTTAACAAGCTATCTACACCAGTCTCTCAAGTTCCCTGGCAACACTGAGGAGAGAAGCACTGTGGAGGATGTGAATGATAAGTCTGGGATGAATGCCGTGTGCTGCCATCCAAGCAAACAGAGCCTAATTCCTTGTTCCCAGTCTCTCACTGTTTTTATGTCTCTATCTACCTAGAAATGCTGTGCAGCTGTATCCAGTGATCTAGAAGTTGCCATGTGGGTATCCCACCTTAGATTCCAACCTTCAGTTTTTTACCACTCCAGAGCCTGAAGCACAGAAGTTACACAGAGAATTAACAGAAAACTCTTTCTTAAAAGTTTCTTAAATAATATCCACTGAACTTGGGAGAGGGTCAGGGTGGAAGAAACAAAGTCTATTTTAGGTAGGAGCTCGCAAATCTTAAGTTGTCATTAAATTTTGATCCTATATTTGCCTAAGAGAAAAGCAGACAGATACACAAAGGGGAAAAGAGAAAAGAGAAAGCTTCTGTCTCCGAGTTGCTGGTTGGGTACTGGAAGACTGCAGGGACTGCTAGGGCCCTGGGGCCATTTAGACACTCCTTGACCTCATCTGCAATTCCCTGGCCCAGGAAAACATCTGACTGGGTTATCCTGATTCTCAACGTATTTTAGAGAGCAAAATTCCCATGGATCATATTACTTCTGTATTATTTATGGCTTGCTAAATCAGTCACAGCAAAGTGCTGTCCTGGCTGGCTAAGCCAGGCTCTTAGGAGACAGAAGATACAAAACCAGAAAGACAGAAAACAGAAGAAGGATGGGACTGAAATTGCACGTGGTGACAGGAAATGTTAGGAACATGTGAGGCACATCTCAGGAATTGCTCAGGACACAGTAATGGAGATAGTCAATGTTCCATATCGTCTGGCCCAGAAAAAACATTTCAAAATCAGGGATGAATCCATAAGGCATGGTAAATCCCTGGATTCAAAGCGCTCTGTCTGTCATCTTTCACTTGTTTAGGTGCCTAAAGGTACAGATAAGCAGCTAGTATGATTTTAAAAGTACCTAGCTCCCAATAAAATCAAGGGCAGATAGGTGCCTAAGCATTTTTTAAATCCCACTAAGTGTCTATCTTCAACTTTTAGGTTCCTAAATATATTTGAAAATCTGTCCCCTGGTGCCAGAACAGTGACTCTTAAATCTGTCCTGCAACATAGCAATAAACTGAGACACTTGAACAGTCCTGTCATACAAGTCAGGGGTATTTCATCAAAATCAGGATGTCATTGGCTGGCATGGGTGGATGTCATTGGCTGGAAGCTCTCCTGTTACTGATTTATGTTAGTTTTTGGTTTTTTAGTTTATACAAATTATGAAAGATAAGAACTTGGTTTCTTTTTGGAAATAATGTTGTGATTTGCTCACAGAACCATGTACCACCAAAATGCTCCTATACACAATATTACTGGATTGGTTTGTGTACATCTGAAAGGAATAGCTGCTATTGGGAGGATGGCTCAGCTATTTTAACACAGAGAGCAGGCTGGGTCCTAAATACTGTATTCAAAACTTACCAATTGTGGCCTGTCCTGTGTGCTTGCACAAAGGAGAAGCATATGATATCCACTTAACTCTCCTGTGTTGTCTAAATTGTGACTACAAGGGGCCATTCTGTGTGGGTGAGGAGGAAGTGTACAAGCAGTAGTGGAGCATTACTATTGGCCCTGCCCCTGCAGAGCACTGGCTGGCACAGCTGAGCTGGCATGCAGGGAAAAGTAATCTGAACCAGTTGTAGATTACTAACCCCGGGGAAACTGGTAAATATACAGTGTCTCGAATACATGCAGAGTGCTAATGTCAGGACATCATAAAATGCTTTATTTTCTAGGATTGACTTGTATGCATCCTATAATTGTGGCTACTTATGTGGAATTAAAATTATTATTATTAACGAGGGTTGTCGATTAATCAGTCAACACATTCAATTAACTCAAAAAAATTAATTGTGATTAAAAAAATTAATCATAGTTTTAATCACACTGTTAAACAATAGAACACCAATTGAAATGTATTATATATTTTAGATGTTTTTCTACATTTTCAAATATATTAATTTCAATTACAACACAGAATACAAGTGTACAGTGCTCACTTTATATTATTTTTATTACAAATATTTGCACTATAAAAATTATAAACAAAAGCAATAGTATTTTTCAGTTCACCTCACACAAGTACTGTAGTGCAATCTCTTTATCGTGAAAGTGGAACTTACAAATGTAGGTTTTTTTTGTTACGTAACTGCACTCAAAAACAAAACAATATAAAACTTTAGAGTCTATAAATCCATTCAGTCCTACTTCTTGTTCTGCTAATCCCTAAGACAAATAAGTTTTTTTACACTTACGGGAGATAATGCTGTCCACTTCTTAATTACAATGTGACCTGAAAGTTAGAACAGGTGTTTACATGGCACTTTTGTAGACAGCATTGCAAGGTATTTACATGCCAGATAGCCTAAACGTTCCTATGCTCCTGCATGCTTCGGCCACCATTCCAGAGGACATGCTTCCATGCTGATGACTCTCATTAAAAAAAAACAATGAGTTAATTAAATTTGTGACTGAACTCCTTGGGGGAGAATTGTATTTCTCCTGCTCCGTGTTCTACCCACATTCTGCCATATATTTCATGTTATAGCAGTCTCGGATGATGACCCAGCATATTGGTTTTTTTAACACTTTCACCGCAGATTTGTCAAAATTCAAAGAAGGTACTAATGTGAGATTTCTAAAGATAGCTACTGCACTCAACCCAAGGTTTAAGAATCTGAAGTGCCTTCCAAAATCTGAGAGGGATGATGTATGGAGCATGCTTTCAGAAGTCTTAAAAGAGCAACACTCCAATGCAGAAGCTACAGAACCTGAACCACCAAAAGAGAAAATCAACCTTCTGCTGGTGGCATCTGACTCTGATGATGAAAATGAACATGCATCAGTCAGCATTGCTTTTTATGTTATCTATCAGAACTCATCATCAGCCCAGACATATGTCCTCTGGAATGGTGGTTGAAGCATGAAGGGACATTTGAATCTTTAGCGCATCTGGCACGTAATATCTTGCAACGCCAGCTACAACAATGCCATGCGAACACCTATTCTCACTTTCAGGTGACATTGTGAACAAGAAGCAAGCAGCATTGTCTCCTGCACATGTAAACAAACTTGTTCATCTGAGCAACTGGCTGAACAAGAAGTAGGACTGAGTGGACTTGTAGGCGCTAGAGTTTGACATCGTTTTATTTTTGAATGCAGTTTTTTTTTGTGCATAATTCTACATTTTAAAGTTCAACTTTCATGATAAATAGATTGCACTACAGTACTTGTATTAAATGAATTGAAAAATACTATTTTTTATTTTACAGAGCAAATATTTTTAATAAAAATAAATGTAAAGTGAGCACTGTACACTTTGCATTCTGTATTGTAATTGAAATAAATATATTTGAAAATGGGGAAAACATCCAAAAATATTTAAATAAATGGTATTCTGTTATATTTTAACAGCATGATTAACTGCAAATAATATTTTTAATCTCGCGATTAAGCACAATTATTGTTTTAATTGCTTGACAGCTCTATTAATAACTACTGCACAGAGAAGCACTTCTGGATCTGTGAGAAAGCAGCTGTTGAGCTAAGCTACAGCAATATCATGAAAAGTCACATTGGCGCTTTCAGTATGAAATTACATATACTCAGTATTTTGTTTGGGGGGGTTTCAGACTTCTCAAAGTGGGGGTTCAAACTGGCATTCCATTAGACGCTAAGCCAGAATTTATTGTGTTTTGATTTTCACAACTGAAACCTGGGGAAAAGAAACACTAACTGGAAAGAATCTGAGAATGTACCTTGGAAAAATAAGCTACTGTGAGCATCAAGTACTACTGCCATGCACTAGACATAACACACAAAATCTATCAGTCCAATTCTGAAGAGTGTAACAGATGTCAGATTGAAACTTGGAACTTCAGCTATATCATAGAACCAAAGAAATAAAAAGAGATAAAAAGACCTGTTAGGACACATTTCGTGACCAGAAGCCCAGGTCACAATACTTCTGTACATTCTCTAGGGCCTGGATGTAAAACAGGTGTTTGGTATGGCAGTGCTCAGTGTCACACTAACTTTTAAGTCCATAGAAAAATCACTGAGATTCACAAAGTCTGAGATAGGCACCTAGGCTAATATACACTGCATGGGGAGAGATAGGAGCCTTAGAATAGGATACACAAAAGCCAGCATGATAGGCAGGGAGCCATTTAAGCTAGCCAAAGGGAGATGCTGAGTAGAGGTATATGCAAGTCCTGCCCTTCTCACAGAGATAGGCACCTAAATCCAGGCTGCAGGGAGGTGCCTAGCCCTGCTACTTATTCTCATCTGGAAACTCTCTTTAAGGTTAGGCACCTATGCTATTTTTTTCAAGAAGTGCAGGGAAGAGTTGAATTCCCTTGTAACTTTTAGCCCAGAGGTTAGTTACTCATCTGGGATGAGGGAGAGCCCAATTCAAGTCCCCCCTCCATCTAAGGGGTCTGCCATCTCTGAGGTGAATGCCCTATTTACTCGTCTATGGGATATTCTGATATGGGGCTCCCTGATTATCTCCTGTTGATGCTGTCCTGCTGTGGATAAATAATGAGTCATTGGAGCAGGGGAACTGTATCATGGTGTCCCATATCCTGGGTCAATGCCCTCCCTCTCAAAGAGACATTTGTGCCAGACAGCATGCACAACCATGAGAATTGCTCTAGTCTGGTGGTTAGTACACTCACCTAGGATGTGGAAGATTCAGGTGCAGGACAATCAGGAGTCTTTTATAACCAGGATGAGCATCCTAACCTGTTAAGATTGCCAGTTCTGGTTGGCCAAATTCCTGGAGGTTTCATTACATGACATAATCTTTAATTAAAGATTAATCTTTAATTCCTGGAGACTCCGGCCAATCCTGGAGGGTTGTCAACCCTATAATCAGTGGACTAAAAGTCATGAGGGAGGTCCTCCTCCTCTCATTTTAAAAACATAAGATAAGAACAGCCATATTGGGTCAGACCAATGGTCCATCTACCCCAGGATCCTGTTTCTGAGAGTGGCCCATAGCAGAGCATCAGGGGCATGAACCAAACAGGTTGGAGTAATCCACCCCAACTTCCTCTCCCAGCTTCTGGAAATCAGAGGTTTAGATTCACCTCAAGCATGGGGTTGCATCCTTGGCCATCTTAGCCGTTAATGGCCTATCCACCATGAAATTATCTAGTTATTTTTTTAATGCAGCTATACTTTTGGCTATCACAACATCCCATGGCAAAAACAGTTTAATTGTGGGTTGTGTGAAAAAAGACTTCCTCTTGTTTGTATTAAACCTGCTACCTATTAATGTCATTGGGTGACCCCTGGTTTTTTGAATTGTGTGAAAGGATAAGCATTTCACCATTCACTTTTCCTATACCATTAATGATTTTGTTGACGTCCATCATATCCCCTCATAGTCATCTCTTTTACTAAGCTGAACAGCCTTAAACTTTTTAGTCTCTCCTCATATGAAAGCCATTCTGTACCCTTGATTATCTTTGTTACCCTTCTCTAAATCATTTCCACTGTACCCTTTTTCAGATGGGACAACAGAACTAGGATTAGGGCACACACAAGGATTAGGGAATACCCATCACACCTATTCTGTGGAGAGGGCTGGATTCCATTTTTAATTGTGGTCCATGAATCAAAGTATACATTTAGGACTTCAAACACCCCTCAATCCATAGGGGAGCTTCCACTGATGTCATCTGTAAAGCTGTAGAGCTGGGCAAGAATTTTTTAATTAAACTTTTTGTCAGCAAATGTCAATACTGAAACTTTTTGCAAGAAAAAAAAATCATATTTTGACAAATCTTTCATTGGAAGGGAACTCGTGTCTATGATGGAATTTCTGGTCAAAATAGGGGGTAGGAAGTCTGGGAAGCTTGATCCCTGAGGCTAGCCAACAGGCCAGAGGTTGCTGATACTCAGCTGGTATATGAGAGCCCTAGGTTTCAAATTCCCACGGTGATTCAAGGTACAAGAGGGTACAGGTACATCTTGAAAAAGGCAAACATCCCCAGTTGATGTACTGATATTGCAACATAACAGAATCTTGAGAGGACCTCACTGCATCAGGTCTCTCAGGTCTCCATTAAAATGATCTTTGACTATAGGTGCAGCAAAACAAAGAAGGTCCCTCTCATTTTGTCTTGTATAAAATTCTGTATGATGGTGTTGTGACATCTCTTTTCTTGTGATCCTACCAGGAAAACAGGCTTGCAGCAATCAGATGAGAAGTATGCTTCATATATCCAACATCTGTTTCCAATCAAAAGACATAACTTACTTATATGATCTGACCACATAAAGCCAGTTTCTGTTCAATAAATACAGATATTTTCAGCCTGCTGGTGACAGTTATGTATGGGCTGTGCTCAGATGTTGATTCCGTCCACCTATCTTAGTTCCTCTTTTTTTGTCTTTCACTCTGAACAATGTGATTCTACTGGAGAAACATGTTATTGTTCCCTTCTGTCACCAGAAAGAAACAAATTGTATGTTTATACTGAATCAGTAATGGCACTATATTGGCTTTGTAACACATGGTTAGTTCCCTTAGGGAGAGTCTGCTTTGACAAGCCCTACAACTTGTGCATATTGAGCATCAGAACCTCTCATCTGAGAGACAAAAAATACGAATTTTTACAGCTGTTTACCCTGCAGAAGGAGTGAGAGCTATCCCCTATGTGCATCATCAGGAGAACTGCTGAGTTCCAATAAGTTACTATTGTGAAGTTCATGGGGTTTCCCAGATCTGTCTAAGTCTTTAAGTATAACACAGAGTGAGGAGGGGACACTTTGGATCCATTCACTGAGGAAACAGCTTATGGCACTGGGGTGTTTTTCATAAAAGTTTAGATTCTGGTTCCACTGAACCCAACCAGCTCTGCAGCAGGCTGAACTTTGTGAGAGAAACCTACTTTATTAGATAGGAAAGTTAACTTGTTATAATAAGCATATGCCCTAGTTTGCATTATATGATTTGGTTTTTTATTGTAACCATTTGTTTCCATCACTCTTTTGTGTGTAGTTGAATGTGTCTGCTTTCTTAAATAAACTTTCTTTCGTTTTATTATAAATGTAGTTTACAGGAGACGTGGTTTAAGTAAAACTGGTAAATTGGGGTACAATGCTCCTTTGGGGATAGAGGATCTGGGATTTCTGAGTAGCCAGTGTCAGGGGCTGGAGAAGAATTCAAAGGGACTTGGGGAATGAGGTGCACCTATTATTAACCTGACAAGCAAAGTTAGGGCTGGCATTGCCCAGTGAAGAGTGCTTGGATGGCTGAAAGGCTGGTGGTGTCAGGAGCTAACACCCAGCCATCACAGGCAACTTGGGCAAGGCTACCATTCACTGGAGCTAACAAGGTGGCTCTCTGTCCTGGGTACCCTGAGAATTGTCTCTCTTTCACACATACACACACACTGTGGTCCATAGATCAGTGTTTAAATTTAGTACTCAAAACCCCTGTCAGTCCAAAATGGAGTGCCCAGTGGTGCCATTTGGAGTTTTACACAAAGATCAAGGATAGAATTTGGCCTCTACACATTAACTAAGCATATTATTAATTATTATTATTACTATTACTATTTTTTCATTTTCTCAATGCCTAATTGTCACATTCAGAATCACTTAGTAGTAAATTATACTCCCCTTTAGGACCATGGCAATTTTTGCCTATCACTTCTCTTCCTTTTCCATCCTCCTTACTCTGTTCTCTCTCTTTTCTGTCTCCTCCTATCTTATATATTTCCCTACCTTGAACAACTCTTAATTTTCCCTCTTGTGGGCTTCATTCTTATATACTGTCGCATTCCATCTAAAAGGAAAATATTAATTGTCATATTTAGAATGTCATCAATAGGCTCATGGTTATTGTCCTTAATAAGATTAATGGGGATCTGGTGGAATTGAAAACTCACAGTGATCACTTTAGGCTCTCTGCAAACTCTGTAAAACACTGCTTCAATTGATACTTGGTGGTTCAGATTTTCAAGTGTTTCTCTGCAAAACTTGGGACTGGAAACCTAATTTTAAAAATAAAAGAAGTTTAGACTCTGCAGAATCTGCATATACCACAAGGGTCACAAAAATACATCCAGTGCCAGTGGGCCAGTTCCAATTCACAGGCCAGGTGCCTGACACTCCTGAATTACAGTATGCATCTTCCTCAACTAAACAACAGAAAAATGTGTCACTGTTACTCAAACATTGTACAGCTCTCTCCTCCCTCTCTGGGTGTAATTGGTCTCTATGGTTAACGGGATCTTTTCCCAGTGAAAGAGCCTTTATTACACAATGAATATTCTTAAATATGAACAAGTATTTATTAACAATCAACCATTAATCAACAGAATACACATGCCAATAGTCTAGTGCTCACCATTCCCAGTAAAAAGGATGGACTTCTCCCAATGGTGAGTCAGGGTTGTATCATCTGAGGCTCCAGCTTCTGCACAGTCTGGTTGTACAGGGGCTAAAAAGTCCTAGTAGCATTGGTCTTGAGCTGTATCCCAGAGTTAAGTTCCAACGAGACTGTCTTTTGTCCCTCATTATATAATTAAAATGAGCATTCCTCTTCTCTCTGCTTTAACCAAATATTTTACTTACAATATTATTTTAACCAATCATAACCCCTAATAGGCTAAAACAATTTCTCTGGCAACAGCAAAACTTTACAATACCTACTTATCAGCAAAAGCTACTTTTAACAAAACTCACACAGGTGCCCAATAAGAAACCTGCAGAAACTCAACGTTAGCTTGTCCATACTCCATTCCATTCCCATGAATGTGTGATTTTACTGTATCTATCCCTGTTACTAACACTGCAGATGCAGTTGGTATTTTATTCTGAGTAGGTCAAGGCCGAATTTTCTTACTCTATGGTTTTTGTTTCCAAATTATGGTGGTTGAGCATACAAGATGGCTGTGAGTCATGTCAAATCCATACCTCTTGTTACATCACATCACATGAGATGTACTCCATTTTGTTCACACATCCTCCTGCTGACACTAGTCATCAGAAATTATGTATTAAAAATGAGAGTACAGGGGATCTTTTGATAGCTGCATTGGTACAAGTGAATTTTTTTCTAGCAAGGAGGGGATTATAGAGAACAATAACGAATACCAACACCTAGTGTGTCTTTTCTGTAACAAAATAGCAGACTCTTAAAAGGGGCCATTTTTAGACTCTTGTCTCTGATCTTCCACCCTTGTCTTTTTTTGGCTTAAAGTGAAGGAGAATGAAGAAATCCACTTATTCAAATTCTGATGGTTTGACAAGTGAGGTCTTCCCAAGAAAAATGTACTGAATCAATTGAGTTATGAACTGCCCTTTGTATGTCCAATATTTACTGTCTAGCCAGAAGGCATACTGTACGCATGTGAGTTTTGACTCCATAATGTCTATTTCCATTTATTCAGTTCTGATTTTCCATGTATTTTCAGATTACTCTGTCTAGATTGTGATTATATTTTGATGCCTTTAATATGTCTAAATTGCTCTTTTCTCTCTCGTCATTCTGAACAATAAGATTCTACTGGAAAAAAACATTTTGAGATTTAAAGGGATTTAAAGACACAAATTTGAATGGAAGATGTGTATCTAAATTCTCCTATATCAGTGTGAAAATCTCAGGTGTTATTTTTCTGTACTGACAGAGATATAGGCTAAGATGTAATCAGCAAGACCATTATATTATCTTTGCTACACAGGACTAATTTTCTAAAAGTGTAGTTTTACTTTGAAAGTTAAGTATGAGAAGACAACTTCTTACTCAGAGCACCTGCTTCCTGTGGATATTTAGAGCCATGTCTGCTGGCTTAAGGAACAGATATAAGTTGTTGTTTTTCAGTCCTGTTCAAATTTCAGAAACAGACCATCTCCAGGAAAGGGAACTGGATTTTATCCCTTTGTGTGCATGGACAGAATTGTTCTTCAGAGCAGACGTGCACTTTAAAGTATCATTTACCCACAACTTCCTCATCTTAATATCTGTTTGGATATAAATAACTTCATCATTTCATTTTTCCAGTGACTGTCAGTAAAACTATTGTGTGATCTTCAGAAAAGAACAAAACAGACAAAACAAACAAACCCCACTTACTACCTTATGTTGGTGGTATACTGATAACTCCCAGTGTTGGTCCCACTCTGTTATATGCATCACCTGTGCTCAGAAAGAGAATTGGCCTATATCTCTGAAAGGTCTCTCAAGGCAGACTCTTTCTTCCCAAGTGGCTGTCACTAGCCAGGCGGCTAATAGGAACACAAAGAAGCAAAGATGCTTATGCTACAAGAAGAGGTAACTGCTAAAGAGGGAATTAACTTCTTCTCCTATGCATATTTTACTTTTTATTCTCCATACTGACATTTTGGTGATAATACAACTCCTCACTGAAGCTACTTTGTTAGGTGCTCAGGGATACCACAGGGATAGATGAGGTATAAGAACTGGGATAGTGTCCTGAATAATATCTCTTAATCTGTGTTGTCTCATCTGTAACTTGCTGAATATTTTAAGCCTCAATTCTTTAGGGAAACCATAATGCCAGCTGGAGTGAGATTTTCAAGGAGAAAATTACTGTCAGATGCTTTCACAGAGACTGTCAACTCTCTTCTTACTGGAAAGAAGAAATATTGATGAGAGTAGCATGTAAATGTGAGTCGAGAGGTAGAGTTCTCAGCTCTCTGAAGATGACTATCATGGGGCCAGTGGCTCTTCAGAGAGAATTAGGGCTCAACTTGCCCATGACAACCATGTAACTGTAAGGGGACTATTGTCCTCTTACTAAAACTCAGTGGGGTGTTTTGGTTGGCTAGCTCCTAGCACTAAAAGAAAGGGAAAGGGTTGATGGGAAATCAGGACTCTGAGACTGACAGTCCCCAGGAACAATGGGGAGAGGTCAATGCTCCAGGTCAGCCTGATTGACAGGGCAGGCAGGCTAATCAGGGAGTCAGGAGGCCAGCAGGGTCCATGTGAACTGGAATTGCCTGGGTTCGACAGAGTGGGTCCAAGCTAAGGATAAAGCAAGGGCCCAAGCTGAGCTGGGGAGTAGAGCTGTGTCAGATCCAGAGGGGCCAGAAAAGCAGCCCAGGAAGCAGGTCAGTGCTGAGAGCAGAGTCACAGAAGCAGCCCACAGAGCAGACCTGTGCTGGAGCAGAGCTGTAGCACCCAGAGCCAGAGGGGCCAGAGAAGCAGCCCAGGGAGCTGGAGGCAGAGCAGCAGCAGCAGCTGTGCTAAGGCAGAGTGGAGCTGGAGCTGAGGCAGAGTGGTGGAGCTGGAGCTGGGGCTGGAGCATTTCAGAGCCGGGTGCGGTGAAAAGCTAGAGAAAGCCAGGGGGACTCTGGGCAGTGGTCCCAGTTCAGGGAGACGCCCCTAGCCTAGAGGCCCTGCAGGCCAGACTTGGAGAGGGATCGTAACCCCACAGGGACAGGGCGATGCTGGGAAGAAGGGTCCTGCCTAGAGCCTGAGAGCGTGTGGCCACCACCAGAGCAAGTGTCCTTCCCGCAGCATCTCTGCAGCACAGCCAGAGCCTGAGAAGATGGCCTGGGACATGTGAGGAACAGACTTTGAACTTCCCTTACAGTCCAGAGATGCTAGTTGTGATGTCCCCATGCCACAGAGCAGGGTAATGTGTTTCCCTTTAACCGTTCCCACTTTTCCCTTACTTTTTTAAAATTGATTGCTGTTTAATAAATTACATTTGTTTTAAACTGTATAAAATGATCAGTGGGTCAGGGAAGCATCCAGTGCAAGGAAAGCACCCTGGAGTGGGGACATCCTAACCCCTGCCCTAAGTGACCACAACAAGATTGGAGGTCAAGCCCCCCAGGGACCCTGGGCCCAGCCTTGTTGGGGTTACGAGGACTCTGCCACACAGGAAAGAGGAAGGGGAGCCCTTGAGGTTAGGCTCTGGGTAAATGAAATGGGAGCGAGGACTCAAATCATTTTGCTAGCCCATTTCACTAGGGTAGTGTAAAATCCAGGAAAGATCCCCACAATAGCAGGACCATTCCCTGCTTACATAACTATACCTAGGAGCAGGTAAGTGCTCGTGGTGGTGGCTCATTAGCCAATTTGCAAGGGAGCAGCTGAGCTCAATAAGGAGACTGCCTGAGCAGTATATAAAAGAACCTATGCAGATCAGGAAGAGAAAAAAAGGAGGAGAGTTCTTGCTGTGGGAAAGGCCTGGGACTACAGGCTAGAGGGGAAACCCACAGAAAGCAGAGCTGGCTGCTGTTGGGGAGGAGCCCTGAGTTATGGTTTGGAGGTGACAGAGAGCCCTGAAGGGATGATTATCAGAGCCTTTGGAAAGGGAGATAGGAGGGGACATCTGGTTGTTAAGTCTGGGAAGAGAGTTGGTAGGTGTCTTTGAAGAGATCTACAGTTTGATGCTGGCTCCTGAGGAGGAAGCGCTGAAATCCTCTGTGTAGGAGTGGGTTCCTGGTGAGGGCATATGTAATAAAAGGCCTAGCTTCTGGGAGAGCAAACGAACAAGAGACTCATCTCCCTGTCCATGCTGGGGTTAAGCAGCTGATGCTCAGAAAGCAAGGGAATGAGAACAGTTTCTAGCAAGAGATGAACCAGTCAGATGAGATGGACTGGAGACTGAAACTATTTCTTTGTATTAGTTTCTGTTATTAATGAATAAAATCCTCTGGAGGGGCTCTTAAAAGTAAAAGTTGCACTCAGGATTGAGTTATAACACCACAGGGAAACTGGGACGTGGCCTGGGCATGTGACAGTACCACACAGGGGATGGCAATTATAGTGTGAGCATAAAAGATGGAGTAACTTTAAAGAAAAGCACCATCTCACCCTCCTTATATTCTCTTAAGATCTAAAATAGATATTAACAAGCAGCCTTTGTGGCCAGGTGGACAGTGTTGATGAATACTGTTGTGAAGGCTGAGACTGTGTTCCTGGCTTTGCCACTGACTCACTGTGAGACTCTGACTAAGTCTCTTCAGCTCTGTGTGCCTCAATTTTCCCACCTGTGAAACGTGGCTTATGAGACCTACCTTTGTTAAAAGCTCTGAGATACCTACATAAAAGGTGACATATAATGTAATGTTTCTTAACTTTATACAGACACATAATTGCACCTTTCAAATTACATGGACTTAAAATACAGGGAGAAGGAAAGAAGACTCTAACCTAGACGGTGTCACTTTAATTCCTCAAGCCGCAAGTCCCCTTTCTGTGAGTACTCAGACGAGCACAGTGCCAATTTCCTGTGTGGGTTTTGTGGAAACACTGCAATGAACAATGCTTCTATTCTCCGCATGAGCCTTACAGGACTATCAGGGTGTCCCTGCCCCTGGAGATGAATATACTAGGAAAGAACAGCCCAGATGTTGGATATGGAAGATGAGGAAGGATATATCATTTTAAATTGCAGTCCTGATCTCTAGTCTCAGCTCATGAACTTCAGACAACAAAGGAAATGAATAATATTTGCATACTACTATGTATATGTCTATTGCTAACCTCTATAATTTCTCTGTTTCCACAGCTGCTTATTAAATTTTACAATGTTGATTATAGATTCATAGACTTAAGGTTGTAAGGGACCATTATGATCATCTAGTCTGACCTTCTGTACAATGCAGCCCACAGAATCTCACCCACCCACTCCTGTAACAAACCCCTAACCTATGTCTGAGTTATTGAAGTCCTCAAATCATGGCTTAAAGACCTCAAGGTGCAGGGAATCCTCCAGCAAGTGACCTGCGCCCCATGCTGCAGAGAAAGGTGAAAAACCTCCAGGGCCTCTGCCAATCTTCCCTGGAGGAAAATTCCTTCCTGACCCCAAATATGGTGATCAGTTAAACCATGAGCATGTGGGCAAGACTCTCCAGCCAGCACCCAGGAAAGAATTCTCTGTAATAACTCAGATCCCACCCCATCTAACATCCCATCACAGACCATTGGGCATATTTACCGGCTAAAAATCAAAGGTAAATTAATTGCCAAAATTAGGCTATCCCATCATACCATCCCCTCCATAAACTTTTCAAGCTTAGTCTTGAAGCCAGATATGTCTTTTGCCCCCACTACTCCGCTTGGAAGGCTGTTCCAGAACTTCACTCCTCTAATGGTTAGAAACCTTCATCTAATTTCAAGACTAAACTTCCTAGTGCCCAGTTTATATCTATTTGTTCTTGTGTCCACACTGGTACTAAGCTTAAATAATTCCTATCCCTCCCTAATATTTATCGCTCTGATATATTTATAGAGAGCAATCATATCTCTCCTCAGCCTTCTTTTGGTTAGGCTAAACAAGTTAAGGTCTTTCAGTCTCCTTTCATAAGACAGCAAAGAGTCCTGTGGCACCTTATAGACTAACAGACGTATTGGTGCATCCGACGAAGTGGGTATTCACCCACGAAAGCTCATGCTCCAATACGTCTGGTTAGTCTATAAGGTGTGTGGCAAGGCACCTTTTCGATCTCCCCAACCTCCGCTGCTTTTAGCCCTGGTGAGAGAGGCTTGGGTAATATGGTCCCCCTTGGGACACAGGGGAAGTCTGTTCCTTCTCTCCACCAGTCCTTTTTAGCATATTGTTCTCCCTTGTGGGAGAGAGTACTGCCTCTCCTCCTGGTGAGGCTCGCTGTCTTGCTGCTCCTAACCTCCTGGTAGCAGGACTCTTTTTCTCTCTTCTCTCCTCTCCCCCTTGCTCCCAGGGAAGGTTTTAAAAAGGTCTCAGGCAGCCCTCAGTTGGGATCAGCTGATCCTAATTAACCTCAGGAACTCCCTCTCAGCTGATTCTAATTGATACCTTGGTAACCCCTTCTCAACTGAACCTGATTGACCATAGTTACCCCCCAGTTGATATGGAGGAGGGTCTTTTAACCCTTTGAGACTGATTTCTACCCCTGCCTTGCAGCTGTCTGTCTTGAGTTTATCACATATCCCCTCCTCCCCCCTCTCAACACTACAGGGTTGGGCTACTTGGGTTGGCAAACAGAGTACCCTTGAAAGGTCATCCGGGTTGCCATGCTTGATTCTGGATCTATGTTGTACTCTGAAGTGGAAGGGTTGTAGCGACAGGAACCACCTTGTCACTCTCTCATTTTTCTCTTTGTTTTGGTGCATCCACTTCAGAGGGCATGATCCATGACGAGGGTAAACCTCCATCCAAGTAGGTAGTAGCGAAGGCTTTCTACCGCCCATTTTATTGCCAGGCATTCCTTCTCTACTACGGCATATTTACGTTCCCTGGGCAGGAGTTTCCTACTGAGGAACAGGACTGGGTGTTCTTCTGCTCCAACCATTTGTGAAAGAACCACTCCCAACCCAACCTCAGAGGCATCCGTTTGCAAGATAAACTCTTTCTCCCAGTCTGGAGCTACCAGCGCGAGGTCGGTGCAGAGGGCGGTCTGCAGATCTGCAAAAGCCTCCTCAGCCGCACTAGACCATCTTACGATGTCTGGGCCTCTGGCTTTTTTTAGGTCTGTTAACGGGCATGACCTGGTGGCAAAGTGGGGGATGAACCCTCTGTAGTATCCAGCCAGCCCCAGGAATGCCCTGACCTGTTTCTTCCGGACTGGTCGGGGCCAATTCTGTATTGCCTCTAACTTATTGAGTTGGGGCTTCACCACGCCCCTCCCCACTATATACCCGAGGTATTTGGCTTCGACTAGTCCAATTGCGCATTTGGAGGGATTTGCAGTCAACCCCGCCTTCCTCAGGGTGTCCAAGACTGCTTCCACCTTCCCCAAGTGCATCTCCCAGTCTGGGCTATGTATAATGACATCATCAAGATAGGCGGCTGCATACTTGCCATGTGGACACAACAGTTTGTCTATGAGCCATTGGAAAGTTGCAGGAGCCTCATGTAAACCAAAAGGGAGGACATTGTATTGATACAGTCCCTCTGGTGTTGAAAAGGCCATCTTCTCTTTGTCGGCCTTGGCCAAGAGAATTTGCTAATAAACCTTGGTCAGGTCAAGGGCGGACAAAAATCATGCTTTTTCCAGTCGGTCAATTAAATCACCTATCCGGGGTATAGGGTATGCATCAAATTGGGACACTTCATTCAGTTTCCGGAAGTCATTGCAGAACCTCATGCTGCCATCCGGCTTAGGTACTAGGACCACTGGGCTTGACCTTTGGCTATGAGACTCTTCAATGACTCCTAACTTGAACATTTTCCTGACTTCTGTCTTGATCTCTTCTCTTTTCACCTCCGGGATCTGGTATGGCTTGACATTCACCTTTACTCCAGGCTCTGTGAGGATGTGATGGTGAACCTCAGTAGTCCTGCTTGGCTTTTCTGAGAACACGTCCTGGTTGCATTTGATCATATTGATCACTTCAGTTCGTTGGTCAGGGGTCAATTCTGGGGATATTCTCACTTGGCCAGGCAGGTTGCTTTTGGGGGAAAGTGACCCTAGAGTGACCACATGAGCTTCTCTGTCTTGCCAAGGTTTCAACAGGTTTATATTATAGATTTGTTCCAGTTTCCGGTTACCAGGCTGTTGGACCTTGTAATTGACCTCTCCAATGGCTTCTATTATCTCATATGGCCCCTGCCATCTTGCCAGGAGTTTGCTCTGTGCTGTGGGTACGAGCACCATTCCCCGATCTCCCACCTGGAATTTTCAGATCATCGCTTGGCGATTGTAGTATGTTTGTTGGGCTCCTTGTGCCCTCTCCATGTGTTCCCGCACTATGGGGGTGACTTGGGCTATCTTGTCTTTCATCTGCAACACATGCTCTATGAGATTTCTCCCTGGGTTTGGCTGTTCTTCCCAACCCTCTTTGGCAATGTCCAGTATGCCACGGGGGTGGCGACCATACAATAGTTCAAATGGGGAAAACCCAGTTGAAGTCTGAGGCACCTTGTCATAAACAGATAGCTAAGGGTTAATGTCTTTTTCACCTGAAGCACCTGACCAGAGGACCAATCAGGAAACCGGATTTTTTCAACTTTGGGTGGAGGGAATTGTGTGTCTGAGTCTTTTGTCTGTCTGCCTGCTTTCTCTGAGCTTTGGAGAAGTAGTTTCTACTTTCTAGTCTTCTGTTTCTAAGTGTAAGGACAAAGAGATCAGATAGTAAGTTATATGGTTTCTTTTCTTTGGTATTTGCATGAATATAAGTGCTGGAGTGCTTTGATTTGTATTCTTTTTAAATAAGGCTGTTTATTCAATATTCTTTTAAGCAATTGACCCTGTATTGTATCATCTTAATACAGAGACCATTTATATGTATTTTTCTTTCTTTTTATATAAAGCTTTCTTTTAAGACCTGTTGGAGTTTTTCTTTACTTCAGGGAAATTGAGTCTGTACTCACCAGGGAATTGGTGGGAGGAAGAAATCGGGGAGATCTGTGTGTTGGATTGCTAGCCTGATTTTGCATTCCCTCTGGGGGAATAGGAAAGTACTTTTTGTTTCCAGGATTGGGAACAGAGAGGGGGAATCACTCTGTTTGGATTCACAGAGCTTGTGTCTGTGTATCTCTCCAGGAGCACCTGGAGGGGGGAAGGGAAAAAGGATTATTTCCCTCTGTTTTGAGACTCAAGGGATTTGGGTCTTGGGGTCCCCAGGGAAGGTTTTTCAGGGGGACCAGAGTGCCCCAAAACACTCTAATTTTTTGGGTGGTGGCAGCAGGTACCAGGTCCAAGCTGGTAACTAAGCTTGGAGGTTTTCATGCTAACCCCCATATTTTGGACGCTAAGGTCCAAATCTGGGACTAAGGTGATGATACACCTCCCTTATCGCGAACATTGGGTACGGTAGCAGGGTGTCCCAGTTCTTCCCGTCCCAGCTCACCATCTTTTATATCATGTTCTTTAATGTTCTATTAAAACATTCGACAAGGCCATCGATCTGCGGATGATAGACTGATGTCCTTAGGGTTCGTATGTGGAGCATTGCACATAAATCCTTCATTAATTTAGATACCATGGGGGTTCCTTGATCCGTCAGGATCTCTTTGCGTATTCCCACTCTAGCAAAAAATTAGATTAATTCTTTAGCTATGGTCTTGGACGTAGTGTTCCGTAGGGGAACGGCCTCGGGGTGTCGGGTGGCATAATCTAGCACCACCAGTATGTGCTGATGGCCTCAGGCTGATTTCTCTAGTGGCCCTACTAAGTCCATAGCTATTTGCTCAAAGGGGACTTCAATAATCGGCAGAGGTACCAAAGGTGCCCTTAAGTGTGGTTGGGGTCCATGTAATTGGCATTCCGGGCAGGAGGCACAATATTGTCGGACCGCCGCATATATTCCAGGCCAAAAAAACGTCTGCAGAATTCAATCCAGGGTTTTATCTACCCCTAGATGCCCCCTGAACAGATGGCTGTGGGCTAGCTCCATCACATCCCTCAGATGTTTCTGTGGTACTAAGAGCTGTTCCACGACTTGCTCTTGGACCCGGACTACTCTGTATAGCAGATCCTTCTTCATCATATAAAATGGCCCTTAGCCCTTGGCTCGTCCTTCTACAGGGACCCCATTCACCTCAACTACTTCGTTGCAAATATTGTTATATACTGGATCATTGGCCTGATCCTGTCCAAAATTCTCCAGTGAAGGTCCAATTTGCCCAAACTCAGGGGGTTCTATTTCCCTCTCCCTCTCGAGGGAGGTACCTGGGGAACTGGGCCCGGCTGCTGGCTCATCGACCTCCTGCCTAGTCCCCTTGTCAGTCGGGCCACCTCTTTCCCCTACGAGTATAGGTTTCTGGTTCTGGGTCAAGACTCTCGTTCCCCTCCTCTTATCTCTCCTCCTTTCTCGCTGAGTCTTCCTGGTCTTCCCAAGGGGTGAGAATAAATCCTGGGCAAATTCATGGAAGACCGGGGTGGTGCTAACTATCGAGGTCATCCCCAGGAGCGGCGCCAGGGTTTTTGGCGCCGTAGGTGGGGATCCCTCCACGCTCCCGGTTGGCAGCAATTCTGCGGTGGGGGAGGGGTCCTTCTGCCCTCCCGGTCTTCAGGGCACTTCAACGGCGGGTCCTGGAGCGAGTGAAGGACCCACTGCAGAATTGCCGCCGAAGACCCAGAGCGCGGCAGGACCCCCGCCGCCGAATTGCTGCTGAGGGTGGCAAAATGCTGCCCCCGCAAATCCTGGTGCCTTAGGCGACCGCCTAGGTCACCTAAATGGAAGCGCCGGCCTTGGTCATCCCATTGCTCTCTGGGTTATTACTTTCTTCTGACTCCTCTCCAGGAAGTAGACCACGAAACCCTGGGAAGTCTTGTCCTATGAGGACTGGGTAGGGGAGTTTCGGGACCACCCCCACTGTCACCTTAGTGGGGTTTCCCAGGACCTCTCTTGGCAGTCAATTACTACCAGTAGGTAGTCAATTACTACCTACTGGTCAGGTAGTAATTGACATCCCCATGTGCACATGATATTCCTATGTGCTTGGCGTGGGATAGTTGATCTTTCCCCACCAACTTTCCCGAGACCAGCGTGACTGCACTTCCTGAGTCTACTAACACAGTGGTCTTTATACTCTTCACTTTAACTGGACTAGTATATCTATGAGGGGGCATCACAACCCCTACTAGATTTATTAGGTCACATGGTTCTTCTAGATTTCCCAGGTCGCATTGCATGGCCTCTTCTAGGTTTAGACATTGGGCAGCTATATGCCCTATCTCTTCACATGCATAACATTGGTACCCTGCTCGGGGCAGCCCCCTATTTTTTGGGCTGTTAGACTTTACCCGCCGATTCTTTCTCCCCCAGTCCCCTAGTCCCTCCGAGAACTCTGGCCACTCTTCAGCCTCCTTCCTCCCCTCCATAGTTCAGCCGGAGCTACAGCAACTCGAACCCTTGGTACATAGACTTTCCTCCTATTCTGGTGCCTCCCTTCGCCGGTGGTCCGAGAAAGTTCCTGGGCTGCTAGATGTCTCTCTATGAGGGCAACTAGCTCATCATAAGAGGAGGAATCATTTTGACTGACCCATCCTCGTATGTCCAGTGGTAGCCCTCTCATGTATCTGTCCACAACTATGGTTTCCACTTCTTCCTCCGGCCGGTGGGTCTTGGGGCGCAGCCACTTCCTGGCTAGGTGGATCAGGTCAAACAGCTAGGACTTTGGTGCTTTGCTGACTCGGTATTTCCACTCATGGAACCGCTGTGCCCTTATAGCTGTCATCACGCCAGACCTTGCCAGGATCTCTGCCTTTAGCTGGGAGTAATCTGAAGCTGCTTCTGTTGTCATATCAAAATAGGCTTTCTGTGCCTCCTCACATAGAAAAGGAGCCAGGATACTGGCCCAATGGTCTTGGGGCCAGGCCTCTCGCTGGGCCGTTCTCTCAAACTGAAGGAGATAGGCCTCTACGTCATCATCCATCATCATCTTCTGTAAGTAGTGGCTTGCCCGCAGGGGTCGAGTCCTATGGGGGCCGTCCGTTAGGGTGGTCAGGGCCTTTAGCTGGTTCACAATCTCATGCAGGGTGGCTCAATCCTGAGCCACCTGGCTCATCAGTAGTTGATTTGTCTCCTGCTGTATTCGCACTGATTCCTGATGGGCAGCTATCCGCACCCTGGTAGCCTCTTGTTGGGCCACAGTGGCCTGCACCAATGCCTTTACTATATCCTCCATTTTTTTTATATAGGGGGTGTTTTACCCTGCCCTGAGATGGTTTGCCACGAAGTCTCACTCACAAATCCCACCACTAACACCATGTGTAGCAAGGCACCTTCTCAGTCTCCTCGGCCTCCGCTGCTTTTAGCCCTGGTGAGAAAGGCCTGGGTAATATGGTCCCCCTTGGGACACAGGGGAAGTCTGTTCCTTCTCTCCACCAGTCCTTTTTAGCGTATTGTTCTCCCTTGTGGGAGAGAGTACTGCCTCTCCTCCTGGTGAGGCTCACTGTCTTGCTGCTCCTAACCTCCTGGCAGCAGGGCTCCTTCTCTCTCTTGTCTCCTCCTCTCCTTCCCCCCAGGGGAGGGTTTAGAAAGGTCTCAGGCAGCTCTTAGTTGGGATCAACTGATCCTAATTAACCTCAGGTAGTTCCTTCTCAGCTGATTCTAATTGATACTTTGGTAATCTCTTCTCACCTGAACCTGATTGACCTGTAGTTACCCCCCAATTGATAGGGAGAAGGGTCTTTTAACCCTCTGAGACTGATTTCTACCCCTCCCTTGCAGCTGCCTGTCTGAGTTTATCACAGGTGCCACAGGACTCTTTGCTGCTTTTACAGATCCAGACTAACACAGCTACCCTTGTAATACTTTCATAAGACAGGTTTTCCATTCCTCAGATCATTCTAGTAGCCCTTCTCTGAACCTGTTCCAGTTTGAATACATTCTTCTTAAACATGGGAGACCAGAACTGCACACAGTATTCCAGATGAGGTCTCACAAGTGCCTTGTATAATGGTACTAACACCTCCTTATCTTTGCTGGAAATACCTCGCCTGATGCATCCTAAAACCGCATTAGCTTTTTTAACGGCCATATCACATTGGCAGCTCGTAGTCATCCTGTGATCGACCAATACTCCAAGGTCCTTCTCCTCCTCTGTTACTTCCAACTGATGTGCCCCCAATTTATAATCAAAATTCTTGTTATTAATCCCTAAAAGTACTTTGTACTTTTCACTATTAAATTTCATCCTATTACTATTACTCCAGTTTACAAGGTCATCCAGATCTTCCTGTATGATATCCTGGTCCTTCTATGTTTTAGCAATACCTCCCAGCTTTGTGTCATCCGCAAACTTTATTAGAACATTCCCACTTTTTGTGCCAAGTTCAGTAACAAAAAGATTAAATAAGATTGGTCCCAAAACCGATCCCTGAGGAACTCCACTAGTAGCCTCCTTCCAGCCTGATAGTTCACTCTTCAGTGTGACCCATTGTAGTCTCCCCTTTAACCAGCTCCTTATCCACCTTTCAATTTTCATATTGATCTCCATCTTTTTCAATTTAACTAATAATTCCCCAGGTGGAACCGTAACAAATGCCTTACTGAAATCGAGGTAAATTTGATCCACTGTGTTTCCTTTGTCAAAAAATCTGTTACCCTCTCAAAGAAGGAGATCAGGTTGGTTTGGCATGATCTACTTTTTGTAAAAGCATGTTGTATTTTGTCCCAATTACCATTGACCTCAATGTCTTTAACTACTTTTTCCTTCAAAATTTTTTCCAAGACCTTGCATACTACAGATATCAAACTAACAGGCCTATAGTTGCTTGGATCACTTTTTTCTCTTTCTTAAAACTAGGAACTATGTTAGCAATTCTCCAGTCATATGGTACAACCCTTGAGTTTACCGATTCAGTAAAAATTCCTGCTAATGGACTTGCAAGTTCATGTGCCAGTTCCTTTAATATTCTTGGATGAAGATTATCTGGGCCCTCCGATTTTGTTCCATTAAGCTGTTTGAGTTTGCTGCTACCTCGGATGTGGTAATATCTACCTCCCTATCCTCATTCTCATTTGTAATCCTACCATTATCACTAAGTGCCTCATTAGCCTCATTAAAGACTGAGGCAAAGTATTCGTTTAGATATTGGGCCATGCCTAGATTATCCTTAACCTACACTCCAACCTCAGCGTTTAGTGGTCCCACTTCTTCTTTCTTTGTTTTCTTCTTGTTTATATGGCTATAGAACCTTTTACTGTTGGTTTTATGATCATTTTCGGGTCTCTGATGCAATATTTAGCCTAATTCTGACTTGTTTCCATTTAACACAACATGTGGGGTTCCCAAATCTGGAAAGTAGAAGCCAGCCCTCATCAGGATTTTATGATTTTGGTCAACTTTATTTCTTAAGATCACGTGAGAAAAGGAAGGATAATAATGCTGGGCTTGAAAAATGCATTTACTCACTTATCCATAGTGAATAAAAAACTTTCTTGCTTATGGGCCATGGACTTCTAGTGTTTCTATTCCTTGTTCTTGAAGTAAAGTGATCATCAAGAGGTTAACTAGGTTACTCAGTATTATGGATTGGAGCCATATTCCACCTCTTCCTTATTTTCTGTTTAGTTAATGTGTATCCCTATCTCACTGTTCTGTAGGTGAATAAAGCACCATGTTCCCAGATTGCGGTATTGTAAGTAAAGTGGTTCTTGTCTAATGAATGGTTCCTTTACAAAACACATAGTACAGGCAAGTGAGGGGTGAGTGGTTCTCCCTCTTCTCTTACCAGATTTTATCTCCAGGATTATTGGATTGCCAAACTAAAATGGGCCAGTGTTCCATCAAATCTGATACAGTAACTCCTCATGTAACGTTGTAGTTATGTTTCTGAAAAATGTGACTTTAAGCGAAACGATGTTAAGCAAATCGAATTTCCCCATAAGCATGAATGTAAATGGGGGGTTAGGTTCCAGGGAACCTTTTTTTCCATACAGTACAGTACTATAGTTGGGAGGTGCCCCCGCCTTCCCCCACACAGGCACAGCCCACTGGCACTGGAGACAATGAGGCAGGCAAGGAGGCTGTAGGTGTTGTAGGCTAGGAGAAGCACATTGCGCATCAGCAGTGGCAGCTTCGCCTACTCTGCAAGCACCAGGGGCAGGGGGATCTACCCTTAGCCTGCCCGTACCACACCTTACCCCAAGCCCCCACCCTTAACCTGCTCCTTCTCCCCCCACCCCTTTACTTCTCACGCCGCATCCTCGCTCCTTCCCCCTCCCTCCCCTGCCTTCTGCCCATGGCAATCAGCTGGCTTGCAGCATTCAGGAGGGAGGGAGGGAGGAGGAGCGAGGACACAGCGCACAGGCTCCTCCTCCCTCCCCTGCTTCCTGAACACCACAAGCCAGCTGATTGCCACAGGCAAAGGGCAGGGAAGGGAGGGGGGCAGTGCACCACATCCTTGCTCCTCTCTTTTCTCTCCTGCCTGTGTCAATCAGCTGGTTTGTGATGCTCAAGGAGCAGGAGGGAGGGGAGAGGAGCGATGACTTGGTGTGCAGGTTCTCCCCCCCTCCCCTGCTCCTGCCTATGGCAATCAGTTGGTTTGCGGCATTTGGGAGGCAGGGAGGGAGAGGGAGCCTGCGTGCTGAGTCCTTGCTCCTCCTCCCTCTCTCCTGAATGCCACAAGCCAGCTGATTGCCGCAGGCAGGAGGCGGGGGGAAGAAGGGCAAGGCTCTGATCTAAGGGGTCTGCCAGTGGGGGGGAGGCACTCTGGGGTGAGGTGTAGGGGAGCTGATGGGGGGCCTGCCAGCTGTGGACAAAGCAGGCAGCCAAATGACATTATAGCGAAGCATTGCACAACTTTAAATGGAGCATGTTCTGTAATTGAGCAGGGACATAAGATCAAAACAACATTAAGTGAGAGGATGTTAAGTGGGGAGTTACTGTATTCTGTCGGAGAGTATTTGTATAATCCACTATAAACTCCTCTGTGCACCACAATAATTGGTGCACTGTAGATGGTTGCACAGATAACGGACCTCATTATACAATAATTCAATCCTGGAAGTATGGAGACTGATTTTGTCCTCACCCAATCTGCTTAAAGCCTGGAACATAAGGACCTAGAGTCAGATGCCTTTATTGTAAATATTGATAATATCTATTAATATTATTCCCAGATACTATAGTGATGGGTGAAGTATAAAAATCTCTGTGGAGAAATAGGTATTTCTCCCAAATAGCTCAAATGCTCAAAATATTTAGTCATTAAAAACTATAGTCAGTAAAGGAAAAAGCAGCTTAAAGATGAATTGATGACTGCAAGTGAGAGAGGGTAGACCCCTCTTCACTGGGAGAGAAGTAGAGTGCACATCTCTTCAATACTGGATCCACTAGTTTCCCCCAGGACTCCCTGCTCCAGCTTCACGTGTTATCCGTTAGCCCTGATTTTGCCCACATTGTGCCTGGCATTGCGCATAGGGCTGGTAGCCCTGGTAGTCTTGTGTAAGCACTGAGGCTTACTGTATTAGTTTTGTTAGTGCATTCCAGCACTGGTGAAAGATGCTAGTTTGGCAGGCCCTGGAGACTGATGCCCTCTGTCTACCCACAGAAACAATACAATAAATATTGCTCCCCACCAAGGTGCTTCAGCAAAGATCATATAGGGTCTCTAACATCTCTACTTAAAACCCACCAGCCCATTCCACAGTAGCCATTAATGATAACATTTCTTCAATTATTAGCAACCTCTGCTGTATTCAGACTGGTGACTTGGAGGTGAAAGGCTCTGTATCCCATTTCTTATCTCCTTCATATTTATAGTTAGATATACTTTTAAAAAAAATCCCATTAACTATGTTGTTTTGCTAATACTACCACTCTCTGACTTTGATAATTGTACATTTGTCTGTTAAAACCTGCCCTTTAAGATCACATTTTGCTGCATTTTAACATTTATTCAAACAGGCATATCACTGCATCAGAACATAATGTTGCAGAATGACAGTTAAAAGCATTACAACTACAACTGTTCGGAATTTTTTTTCCTTCATGCACCAAATTGTTAGCTACAGACTGAAAACAAAAATATTTGTATTTGAAAATGCCACACCATCTCTCATGAGAGTTGCATTTCGGGTGCATGATGTTCTCATTCTCCTTTATGTGATGGGCTGTCTGTTCAGACTACATATACTGTTACACACCAGGGTTTTCTGTCTTGAGGAGGAGAGGTGATGCATCAGATAAGATAACCTATAATTCTCCTGAGGCAATATTACAGCATATCCATATCAAAATATGCTGGGGGAGAGGTTCAGACAAAACCAAAAGACTTTAGCTTTTGGGGAGTTCACTTTATCAACAAAATAAATTGAAATTTTCAGAAGAAAGCAGATACTTTCATGAAAAATTTTGTTTAGTAGAAAACAAAATATTCTGTCAAACAGTCTTGATGGAAAATTTTCAACAGTGCCAGTCCTAACTACAACTATCAATTTATGCCAAAGATCAAGTGTAAAAATATCAAATCCAGTCTAATAATCACACCTACTGAAGGGATCATAACAGATCATAAAATTTTTCCAATCTGATCACCTACATATTACAGGTCACCAGCACCCAAACGCTAAACCTAGTGACCGAAATTAGACCACGGTATTACAGACCACAGGAGACTGGACTATTGTGTGCCACGGGGAGAAAATAGGTGGGACCGAAGTGCACCAAGGCCCCTGCAATGGCATGACATTGATTTGGTGAGATATTCCCAGATGACTGTCACAGGGCAGGGTTTTTCCACAGTTTCCAAGCATCCACTGTCCTGCCCAGGCTCCTTTAAATAGGTTTATTGTTCAGACATACACAAAACAAACGGGTCCCCAGTTCACAGGGCTGGCTCCAGGCCCCAGCGCACCAAGCGCGTGCTTGGGGTGGCATGCCGTGGGAGGTGCTTTGCCGGTCACCGGTTCCACGGCTTCGGTGAACCTCCCGCGGACGTGCCTGCAGAGGATCCGTTGGTCCCGTGGCTCCGGTGAAGCATCCGCAAGCACGTCTGCGGGAGGTCCACCAGAGCTGCTGGACCACTGAGCGGCAGAGCGCTCTCTGCGGCATGCTGCTGTGCTTGGGGCGGCGAAATGGCTACAGCTGGCCCTGCCAGCTCACCCTTCTCAGCTAGTCTTTATTCAGCCAGCTCTACTCTCTCTGGCTCTGTTACCCTTCCTGAACATTAGGTTCAGGGCAACCTTCCTGGGCACTGACCTCTTGCTCCAGAGGCCCACTATAGGAGTTAGCTCCACTCCTCTGTGACTTCTCTCCTCAGATTTAGCCTGCCCCAATCATTTCTCCTCCTCTTCCTCTTCCTCTTCTTCTTCTTGTGTTTTATGGTAAAGCAGAGTCTATAACCTCCAAGCACTGGACACCACAGATAATTCAATAATTAAAGTTTCTCATCGTCCCCAGTATTCTTAAAGAATTGCAATATTGCTTTTTTATAGGGCTCCTTTTTCTGATGATCTTACTGGGTGTTGCAGTGAAAATTTAGGTATTTTAAGGCCTCTATATTTCTCATATAAATATCCTTTTCAATGGTACACTCTTTGAACTGCCAAAGATAATCAACTGTTTCCAGGACCTTGCACCTCCCACATAATCCATCTTTATGTTTTTCTAGAAACTAACTGGCCATTGTAGCTTAAATAGTCACCTAAGTTCTAACTAGGCCTCCTTCACTTTTTGTCTCAGTGTCTTGGAGTATATCAATATTTTCCATTTTGTTTCTTTTGCTGTTACTTCTTGCCATTCCTCTCTTTTTGAGATTTTTTGAACTCCAGTTTAGTCAAAGAGATCTCTAAATCAGTTGCCTTCTATTTGACAGCAGTTTTTGCTACTTTGTCTGCCAGCTCATTGCCCACTATCCCTACATGTGCTGGGACTCTTGCTATTACTATGATTACACCCAGCTGCATCAGTTCTGTTGTCAACAGTAACATTTCATTACGTATTGTGACAAAGTTCCTCCTCTACCTTACCTTGATACCGCTGGGCCCGCACTGCAGTCGTTACCCCAGATCTGGCCAGAATCTCTGCTTTCAGCTGGGGGTAGTCTGCTACAGCCTCTTCAGGCAGATCATGGTAGGCCTTCTGGGCCTCCCCACACAGGAATGGGGCAAGGATGCCAGACCACTGATCTCTAGGCCAGGCCTCCCGTACGGCTGTCCTCTCAAAGGCCAGAAGGTATGCCTCTACATCATCCTCCCATGTCATTTTCTGCAGCCAATGGCTGGCCCATATGAGCCGCGTCCCATCATGGCCACGGTTCAGCTCTGTAAGGGTCTTTACCTGGTTTACCAGTTCCCGTAACATAGCTCGGTCTTGAGAAACCTGGTCCATCAGCAGGCGATTAGTTTCTTGCTGCAGCCGCACTGCCTCCTGTTGGGCGGTTGCCTGGACACGGGTAGCTGCCTGCTGCGCTGCTGTGGCTTGTATCAGTGCCCGCACTACATCATCCATTGTGGTGAAAAAAAAATAAACCCTCTCCTCTCCCTTTTTTTTTTAAATCACCCTCCTTTTTTTTTTCCTCCACGCTGTGCACACCAAAGAATCCCACTTCTGATACCAGTTGTGACAAAGTTCCTCCTCTACCTTAGTGGGTCCTGTGCTTATTGGCGGTTTTATTCACCTCAGTGATCTTCCCCTCTTGTGGAACCCACAGTCTGGGTCAGCTCCTCCGGTGTCTGTTTAGGAGTTGGGAGGTTTGGGGGGAACCCGGGCCCACCCTCTACTCAGGTTCCAGCCCAGGGCCCTGTGGATCACAGCTGTCTATAGTGCCTCCTGTACCAGCTGCATGACAGCTACAATCTCCCTGGGCTACTTCCCCATGGCCTCCTCCAAACACCTTCTTTATCCTCACCACAGGACCTTCCTCCTGGTGTCTGATAATGCTTGTCCTCCTCAATCCTCCAGCAGCACACTCTCTCACTCGCAGCTCCTTGCCTTCTTGCTCCCAGCTCCTCACACATGCTCCTTCTCCTCTGGCTCCTCCCTGCCTGACTGGAGTGAGCTCCTTTTTAAACCCAGGTGCCCTGATTAGCCTGCCTTTATTGGCTGCAAGTTTTCTAATTAAAGTAGCTATCTCTACTGCCTTCTAGAAAGATCTTAATTGGCCTCAGGTGCCTTGATTAACCTGGAGCAACTGCCATTTGGTTACCAGGGTACTAGGGATTTGTTTAGCCTGGGGCTAACATATCTGTTCTCAGTACTTTACTGTAGCCATCTGGCCGTGCCCCATCATAGTATTTTATTTCTGCTATCTGAAGTGCCATTTTTGACTGCCAGTAATCCTGATAAGCAATCAGATAAGTTGGGTGCACATCTATGCCCCAGTTCGATGCCAGTATTATCCCTGCTCATTCAGCTAACAAAATATGTACAAAATTTGATAGCCTTACAGTTGTCTTGATCCCAAGTGAAGGAATGAAGAATGCTGTTCCCACTCTTCCCGTTCTTACATTTTTGGAACTATTGGTATACATTTGGCAGTAGCATCCCTACTTATCACAAGCATGTTGATTTGCTATATCTTGTACATTTAACACTCTGTTACCTCTTTTTAATTTCATTATGTGGTTCTATTTCTATCTCAGGAGGTATACTTTTCCAAATATGATGCATTTTCCCAAAGCTATATATTCTTAACCTCTTGCAGGTTTTTCTTTTCACTAAGATCCTTTGTCCATGGTTTAACTCTACTTACATGAGGTATTTTGAGGTTTTGACCAATACATTGACCACTTAATTCCCTGCACTCATCATACATTAGCTTATTGTTTCCATCTTCACTGTTTCCAATGGCTTTAGCCCAAAAGATTGTCTATAAAAGCTTCATTCCTAAAACAATGAGCATTTTACCTGCAGCCATCTTCAGTACACACAGTGGCATTGTGGTGAAGGCACCACATGCATTTCTCAACACTTGGAGTGAGTCAAGCTTTCTCAAATTCATTTGTGAAGCCAAACTGAAAGCCTGGCACCTATACTCAGTCATTGGTCTTATTAGCATTTTGAATGGCATTACCTCTGCTTTCTTATCTGCACATCAGGAAGTTCCAGAATAAGTGGTTTGTGCTTTACACTTATCGCCAATATTTGGAATTTGGTCCTTCCAAGTGAGCTTGCTATCAAGTATCACACCTAAAAATGTGAAGCTTTTAATAGTACTTATTTTCTGTCCATATTTACAATCTTTTTAAAAAAACAATTCTCAATTGACAAAACTAAAGGAAATTTCAGTCCTCAGTTTTGTCAATTGAGAATTTAAAGCCCCACAGGCTTCTCCATTCCACACTCATCTCCTCTCCCTGCCCTCTGGCAAGTTTTTATAGCCTTAAATGCAGCCCTGCCCCCTTTAATTGGCTCACTTGGGCCTACTTGCTCTGACACAGGGAGCTGAGTCTGGTCTACTTACCTTGTAACACCTCTCCCTTCTTTAGGAAATAACCTTGACTTTTTTCCTCTTTTGACCTGTGAAATGCCTCCTGGGGCCGTTCTGAGCCCGGTTGTTGCTAGTGCTGTGGAATGTTGTTACTGCTGCCTGTGTTGCTATTTTTGGAGCTCCAATGTCAGCTGCACTAGCAGAAAGTGGAGTGTGTTGATTCAGCAGACCTTGATGTTATTCATAAGCAAGACTACAGGTTTGTTTGGTGGTGAAGGTGTTTGCCAGGTTTATTGTCAACAAAGAATGGTACTAGTACCCCATAGGAGCTACAGGTTCACTAACACGTGTGCACGTGAGAATGGTACCAGCTCAGTCAGTGCACCAGTACTCTGCCCCCTATGCTGGAAATAGGTACCCCCCCCCAAGTCTTCTCCTTTTTATACACTGATACAAACAAGTTCTATATTACACTCCAGACATTGCTAGTTACCACCCTTCTCCTTGTACCTGCTAGTTCTAACAAAACATCCATTATCCTGTCATTTCCTCCTTGTCTTACGAGGGGTCAGTGTGTTTCTGTACCATCTTTTAAGAATCTGTTTATGTAGAACTTGAGAACTCTGGGTGTTCTTGTGTCATCGTCTCTGATCAGGAATGTGCTTATTTGGTTAGCCAATACCTAGTGTGGTGGTGGTGTTTTGCCAAGACCAGGCCTACTCTGGTTCACAGCCTGTGGTTCACACTCTTAGTTATGCCTAAGGTTCCAGCAAGGCCTACAACCCACTCCCAAGGCAAATACATTTATCACAGACAAATTTCAGAAAACATTCCTAAAAATACTCTAGGGCCTTCCATCTGAAGTGGATCCCAAATTTCCCCAAACCAATCAAAACATTCCTGGCACTCATTTAACATAACACAAGCATTCCATAAAACATTTAACATTACACACTAACTCAGACATATCACAGAGGGTTTCTGAAGTCCCACAGACTCAAATACAATCCAACTGGAACAAACCTCTAATCCTTGTCCTTCTGAGCCCTGTTCAATGAGGTCAGGGTCACATCGTTAGCCTCACCGGGCACAGTCAATAAACAATCTCATTTTCTCCATCTGTACTTGGAGGACCTCTTTCCTCCTGAGGGAGCTGAAGATATCTCACCAGTTGCCCTTTCTCATGTTTGAGGTACTGTAACTCACTTTCCATCTGTCAAGGCTGAATCTCCACTCTGTCACTCTGAGTGCAGAAGGTGGGGGCCCGCAAGGATTCTAAAAATTAATACTGGCCACTCCAGGCTTGTATTAAACTTCCAAGGATACAGCTTCTCTATGACCTTGGATTGGTAAATGGTGCCACCACCTAAATGCAAAAAACAAAACAAAACAAAAAACACCCTTGGACCTAGGAAGGAGCACTTGGGAATTCCTCCCTGTGGGGTACCCTCATGCCCTTTCCACCACCGCCACCACGGGGAAGAGCTGAGAAAGAAAACAAAGGAAATTAGCTGTTGCCACCAGCTAATCAAACAGCATATGCGCAAACCTCTTAGAACACCAAAATTCCAACCCTGTTCTTAAAAAAGTTAAATTTTATTAAAAATAAAAGGAAGAAAATACATCTGGAACTTAGGCTTTTGCTAGATTTTAAAAGAGCTATTTTGAGTGCTTAAGTTTTAGAATTGCTTTCTTGGGGGTTCAGCTTAAAGGTTACAAGCAAACAAAAGCCTCTGGGGTTCACACAGAGGAGATCCACAAGCCTTAAAAAATAAACAGAAATAAACTTGATCGTGTCTAGCTAAATATTCTGATCTTACGCAGCTGGCATTTCAGATAAGTGGTTCTAGGTATGATCTATGTTTTATAATCATACCTGGCTTAAAGCTGCTTACAGGATTGCTGCTTTGCCCCTCCAGCCCAGAGAGAATAACGGAGAGACAAAGGGAACACTTTTTCCCCACTTTAAAAAGTTCTAGCCTTCCCACTGGCTCTTTTTGTCAGGTGCCCACTCCCTTGTCTTTACCTGGGGACTTTCAACCCTTTACAGGTAAAGCAAGCAGCCACCAAGAGGGACTTTATAGCTAACTGGCTGGCTGGGTGTACAGAAAAGGAGCTTCTCTCCCCCCACGCACACACTTTATTTGTCACACCACCACTTGTAATCATTCTACAAGCTCCCCAATGCCCAGGACAGACCCATAAACAGGTATTCCCTGAATCCCTACCTGCTCTGGAGCCCTGCTTCCACCCAGGGCCCCTTATCTGGGCCTCTTCTTGTTGGTGTGGCGCTGTCTGGGTCCCCACACTACTTTGCTTAATTGGAAGCCAGTCTGGGGCTCTGAGGTACCCTGTTAGGATTGAGACTTTGGTTTCCACAAGCCACCATTCCCTGGTTCTTCTCTCTTTCTGAAGCCAAGCCAATTCTTGCTTCAGGATTAAGCATTGGTGTTGCTTTTTCTAAGTCTCCACCCGAACCCAGTCTAATTCTTGTTCTAAACCTATTAACTGACTAATAATCTTTTCCAATGAGGTGCTTAACTCCCTCAACTTTTTAGACATATTTTTAAGTTGCTCCCACCAGCCTTGGGAGATCACAATCATCCCCACTCAAACTCCCTTTGCTGTCCTTACTTGAGCTTCCAGCCACCTTACTTCCTTTTCCAGTGGACCCCAGACCTGCCCTGTCCTGCCATTCTAATTCCCACTACATGAGGACCCAGAAACCCATCCCATCTGTCCCCAGAATTATAGACCTGGGTGATCCTTGACCACCCCAACACACAACCAAGCTCTATGTCAGTGCATCTCCAGGTCAACTTCTGTTGTGGGGTAGACATGGGACTCACCATGGATACATGAGACATGTACCAGAAGATGTTGGTCTAACTTGTTTACCCTTGCCTCACCTTCCCAGACAGGAGTACACCAATAACCCTAGTCTGCAAGTCCCATGACCACTACTTCTCCCAACATAATTGGTACCATGTACAATTGAGCCCTGCCATAACTTTCTGAGTAGACCCTGGCTCCTGGTCCTGCTCAAGTAACAGTGTCAGAGAACATACTTCATGACTGGACATTCTCATCTAATGTGCCCAGGCTGGCCACAATTAAAACACAACACACCATCCCCACAAGTGTTTCCAGTAAGATGTGGGATTACCTGCCCCCCCTCCCCCGTAACTCTTGTGTATCCCCCAAGTTTTGGCCACATGAGGTCTTTTCCCTGTGGGAACTTCCCTGGGTCACCCTCTGATGGGATCCTTTTGCCATACTGCCCCAGCCGTTCATCTACCTCTTTTGGGCCTCAAAGAAGGCCTCTGCTCATTCAAAAGCTTCCTCCATGGAGGGTGGCTGAACGTGCCTTACCAGGCTCTGGACTGTCAGGGGTAGACATTTTAAGAACTCCAAGACAATTTGTCCCATGATTCTCTCTATCGAGTTGATCTTTGGACTGAGCCACAAGGTCCCATAATTTCTGAGACACTACCCTTGGTTGTGCCCGACTCAAAATTGGTGTCTGAATGCCTCTGGAGTTGGCCTTAGTTGGTCCAGAATGACTGCTGTCACTGCCAAATAGGGACTCACCTGTTCATCACTTACTCTCAGTAAACTGCCTTTGCCTGGCCTGTCAGTATCTGTGCTAAGCGGGACATCCATGTTGACTCATCCCAGCTCAGTGCCTTCACCACTCTCTCATATGTTAGGAATAAGGCCTCTGGGTCATATTCCCATCACAGTTTTGCTATGCCCAGGTCCAACTAACCCATGGTTCTATCACTAATTGTGTCGACTGGCATCCTTTGGCCCAGTCATTTCTGCAACATCTCTTGTCATTGAAAGTGGATTTCTAACCAACTCTGTCCTGTGGCAAATTGTGACTTCTGCTGATTCTCCATCAATTGCATGAGCAGAACCTGAGTCTGCTGTTATTGTTCTTATTGCTGCTGTATCATGGCCATCTGCTGCTGCTACCGTTACTAACACGTGCACCACCACCTCCATTTTCCTTTATCCTCTCCATCAAATGAGATAGGGTCAGTCAATATTATGAGGCTCATCTTTCTCTTCATTAGATCCCACATCTGCAGGTTCCCTCCTGCACAGAAGGATAGACCGTGGGATCCTGCTGGCTCACCTTTCTCCTCTTCACTGGGCACCAAAAATCCACCTTACACTCCCCTTATATCAGGGCATAATCAAAATGCCCACATTCTACACCATATGTCACAAGGGAGGGATTCTCCCCAGTTTAAGTATGTACTGCCCCCTCCCCCCAGTTTCCTTTAAGTAGGTTTATTAAGTAGGTTTATTGTTCAAAAATAGGTAAAACAAACACAAACAGTTCCTCATCTCACCCTTCTCAGCCAGTCCTTTTTTAGCCAGTTCTGCTCTGCACTGGCTCTACTACCATTCTAGAAAAGCAAGTTGAAAAGAGAGAGCAAAAATGAAGTGAGGATGTTCCTAGCTCTTTATAAGAGCAGCAAAGAGTCCTGTGGCACCTTATAGACTAACAGACAGTGCCACAGGACTCTTTCCTGCTTTTACAGATCCAGACTAACAGGGCTGCCCCTCTGATACTTAGCTCTTTATAACCACCTTCATCTGCTATGGACCATCACAAGCCGTTGAGGCCAGTTGAGGAGCTAGAGGTTAAAATGTCTGGATGGAGGCAGGATGTTCCTAGTGGAAGTTCCTGGACTCTGTAATTCACTTCTCATGCTGGTTCAACAAAACCAGAATTTGCTGATATTTTAGTTTATAGGGCTGGGCCCATCTCTTTCTTCAGGCTGTTGCTCAAAAGAGAGTTCAGTAGTTTGAAGTGTAATTTATATTTTTTCCTTTTGCTTAAAAGTCATAGCTTCTATTAACTGTAGCACATGTATTTGGAGACTTCATATGGAAAGTACTTTCTAAATTACACAATAAATAAATACGTCATGCATTGGCTTTTTAGACTCATAGAGTTTAAGGCAAGAATGGACCACCAGATCATCTACACCACCCTCCTGCATCTCTCAGGCCAGGAATACTACCCAGCACCCACACATTAACCCAACAACTGAAATTAGACCAAAGTATTATAGCCCTTGAGAGACTAGCTTACTATGTGCCTCAGGCAGAGAATAGGAGGGAATGAGGTGTAGCAGTGACTGAGGCCCTTGAAATGGCAGGGAATAGATCCTGCCAAGGGACCAGCACCCTAAACTGCAGAGGAAGGTAAAAAATCCTCAAGGTCACTACCAATCTCACAGGGGGAAAAAAATCCTTCCTGACCTCATATATGGCAATTGGTTAGACTCTGAGCATATGCAGGAGCTTTTCCAGCTCTAATTTCAGTGGTTTCATTACAGTAAAAATAAGCCATCAATATATTAATTAGTATTTCTTGTCAATTTTCCCAATTAAGTGGAATTATATTTGATGTCAGATATATCAGAATCTCTCATGTTTCTAAAGGATTAAGACTTGTTAATAGGAATTTCCATCCTTGTATTTAGGTGGAATATTCTTACATTTCTAGATGGGCAAAATATCTTATTCCTATAGCAATCACTCTTAAATTTATCCTGCGAATGTGAAGCCATTTCCTGTGGATTATCTCCTGTCATTGATTTCAATTAGGGATTTTTTTTTAAGCCACACATCTGTGAAAGATAACTTGAGGTTGTTTTAATTATTAAATAATTATTCCCTCATAGAAACATATACCAAGAGACAACATACAATATTACTGCACTGGATTACCATATCAATCTGAGAGGATTGGCTGGTATTGGGAGGATGGCTCAGCTCTCCTTAACACAGGGAGTGGACTGGTAAATTTTGATAATTTAGGAACAGATTATGACCCATCCTGAGGCCCCTGTAGGGGAGAATCCTATGTCACCCTTACTCTTTTGCACTGGCTGCCTGTGTTGTAAACAGAAGCACAGGTGCAGCAGTAACCTTTGTGGGATTGCTGATCCCCATTGTGCTCAGGAGAGGGAGGGAGTGGGCAAGCAGAGGTAGAGGATGGGGTCTGGTCCCACAATGCACTGGTTGGCACAGCTGAACTGGTATGGAGGTGAAAGCAATTTGAACCAGTTGTAGGAAAGATACAAATTACTTTCCCCAGGGAAGCTAGTGAAAGGGCCCTGAATACACATACAGAACGCAAATGTCAGGACATAGTGAAATGATGCTTTATTTTCTAGGGTTGAGTTTTATGAAAATTATGATAACTATGCATCCTGTATGGATTGAAAATTTATACTCATTATGCATGTTCATGGGAACAATTCTGGATCCACAAGAAAGCGGTTGTCTGGCTAAAATGAAGAGACATCACCAGATTAGGGGTCCTATATAAGGAGCCAGCCAGGCAGGCAGCAGCACAGACAGCTGCAGCAGCACAGGAGCCAGCAAACAGAGCTGTAAACAGGGGAGTTTCAGTGGGAGTTCTGTTGGAGGAGGTTGCAGGGGAGACTAAGATAGAGGAACCGACAAGCAAGTCAAGGGATAGGGTGGTGGTCTGGTGCCTGCTGGGGGCTTGTGTTGTGTTGACCACCAGGCAGCAGGTGGGAAGGCCATGACTGATACAGAGGTAGCAGTGAAAGACACAATGAGGATGACTGGATGTGGAAGCTGCGGCATGTACATGATCCTGGAGGGGGCGCCTGAAAAGAGCTTTGTCTGCATGAAGTGCCGCCTGATAGAGCTGATGGAAGAGAAGATCCGAGGACTGGAGATGCAGGTGCAAACTCTGGTTGAGTTCAGAAGGGGGTTTGAGCAGACGATGGAGCACAGACACGAGGGGGCTGAAGGGATAAGCTCAGATGTGCAGATGGAAGCAGGACGAAAGAATTCAGAGGAGAGACTGCTGGGGGAGGAAAGTGGATGGTGGAAGCATGTGACTAAGAGAACCAGGCAGAGGAAAAGACGGGCCAGTGAAGGAGAAATAGAACTCAGGAACAGGTTTGCAGAGTTGGAAAATGAAGAAGGAGCGCAGCAGGTGGTTGCTGAAGGAGAGAGGGCAAGAAAAAAGAGAAGAGCTGATAGTCCTGCAAGAGAAGGGGAGGAGTCAATGGAGGCAACACCAAATATGAGCCCCAGGAGGATTGCAAGGGGGAATAGGAATCGAGAGGACTTGCAGCCAGTGGGTGTGGGAGATAGACCGGAGAAGCGCACTGTCACCAGGAAAAGGCAGGTCTACGTGATTGGAGACTCCTTACTGAGAAGAGTAGACAGGCCTGTGACTAGAGCTGATCGGGAGAACAGAAGGGTGTGCTGTCTGCCGGGTGCTAAGATACAGGATGTGGACCTGAGGCTGAAAAGGATACTAGCGGGAGCGGGGAAGAATCCATTGATTGTCCTTCATATGGGAACAAATGATATGGCTAGATACTCTCTGGAATGTATCAGGGGAGACTATGCCAGACTGGGGAAGACGCTTAAGGAAATCGAGGCTCAGGTGATCTTCAGTGGGATTCTGCCGGTTCCTAGAGAAGGGCGACAAAGGTATGACAAGATTATGGCGATCAACAGATGGCTCAGGCAGTGGTGCTATAAGGAGGGCTTTGGGATGTACGGCCATTGGGAAGCATTTATGGACAGAAGACTGTTCTCTCGGGATGGACTTCACCAGAGCAAGGAGGGAAATAGACTTCTAAAATGGAGGCTCGCCGACCTGATTAAGAGAGCTTTAAATTAGAAATTTGGGGGAGATGGTTGGGAGATGTTCGGGAGATCTCCACGCCGGAATTTAACCTTGAGAGGGAAGTAAACAAAGTAAGAGAGGATACAGCCATGGACAGAAGAATTGGCATGAGGAAGGGCAGTGTAGATAACAGACTAACAGGTGATGGTGGTGGTAGAATGTCTGTGCCTAACAGGGTAAAGAATGTGAGTGAAGCCAAACGGCAAAAATTAAGATGTCTGTACACTAATGCGAGAAGCCTAGGAAACAAAATGGAGGAACTAGAGCTACTGGTGCAGGAAGTGAAACCAGATATTATAGGGATAACAGAAACGTGGTGGAATAGTAGTCATGACTGGAGTACAGGTATTGAAGGCTATGTGCTGTTTAGGAAAGATAGAAATAAAGGCAAAGGTGGTGGAGTAGCATTGTACATCAATGACGAGGTTAACTGTAAAGAAATAAAAAGTGATGGAATGGACAAGACAGAGTCTGCCTGGGCAAAAATCACACTGGGAAAGAAAGCTACTAGAGCCTCTCATGAGATAGTGCTTGGGGTGTGCTACAGACCACCGGGATCTGATTTGGATATGGATAGAGACCTCTTTAATGTTTTTAATGAAGTAAACACTAATGGGAAATGTGTGATCATGGGGGACTTTAACTTCCCAGATATAGACTGGAGTACAAGTGCTAGCAAGAATAGTAGGGATCAGATTTTTCTGGATGTGATAGCTGATGGATTCCTTCACCAAGTAGTTGAAGAACCGACAAGAGGGGATGCCATTTTAGATTTGGTTTTGGTGAGCAGTGAGGACCTCATAGAAGAAATGGTTGTAGGGGACAACCTTGGTTCGAGTGATCATGAGCTAATTCAGTTCAAACTAGATGGAAAGATAAACAAAAATAGATCTGGGACTAGGGCTTTTGGTTTCAAAAGGGCTAACTTTAAAGAATTAAGGAAATTAGTTAGGGAAGTGGATTGGACTGAAGAACTTGTGGATCTAAATGCGGAAGAGGCCTGGAATTTCTTTAAGTTGCAGCTGCAGAAACTATCGGAAGCTTGCATCCCAAGAAAGGGGAAAAAAAAACATAGGCAGGAGTTGTAGACTAAGCTGGATGAGCAAGCATCTCAGAGAGGTGATTAAGAAAAAGCAGAAAGCCTACAAGGAGTGGAAGAAGGGTGGGATTAGCAAGGAAAGCTATCTTAGTGAGGTCAGAACATGTAGGGATAAAGTGAGAAAGGCTAAAAGCCAAGTAGAGTTGAACCTTGCAAAGGGAATTAAAACCAATAGTAAAAGGTTCTATAGTCATATAAATAAGAAGAAAACAAAGAAAGAAGAAGTGGGAACGCTACACAGAGGATGGAAAGGAGGTTAAGGATAACCTAGGCATGGCCCAATATCTAAATAAGTACTTTGCCTCAGTCTTTAATAAGGCTAATGGGGAGCTTAGGGGTAATGGAAGGATGACAAATGGGAATGAGGATATGGAGGTGGATATTACCACATCTGAGATAGAAGCCATACTTGAACAGCTTAATGGGACAAAATCGGAGGGCCTGGACAATCTTCATCCGAGAATATTCAAGGAACTGGCGCATGAAATTGCAAGACCTTTAGAGAGAATTTTTAATGAATCAGTAAACTCAGGGGTTGTACCGTACGACTGGAGAATTGCTAACATAGTTCCTATCTTTAAGAAAGGGAGAAAGAGTGATCTGAGTAACTTAGGCCTGTTAGTTTGACATCTGTAGTATGTAAGGTCTTGGAAAAAATTTTGAAGGAGAAAGTAGTTAAGGACATTGAGGTCAATGGTAATTGGGACAAAGTACAACATGGTTTTACTAAAGGTAGATCGTGCCAAACCAACCTGATCTCCTTCTTTGAGAAGGTGACAGACTATTTAGACAAAGGAAATGCGGTAGACCTAATTTACCTCTATTTCAGTAAGGCATTTGATACGGTTCCACATGCGGAATTATTAGTCAAATTGGAAAAGATGGGGATCAATATGAGAACTGAAAGGTGGATAAGGAACTGGTTAAAGGGGAGACTATAACGAGTCATACTAAAGGGTGAACTGTCAGGTTGGAAGGAGGTTACTACTGGAATTCCTCAAGGATCGGTTCTGGGACCAATCTTATTTAACCTTTTTATTACCGACCTTGGCACAAAAAGCGGGAATGTGCTAATAAAGTTCGTGGGTAACACAAAGCTGGGGGGTATTGCTAACATGGAGAAGGACCGGGATATCATACAAGAAGATCTGGACGACCTTGTTAACTGGAGTAATAGTAATAGGATGAAATTTAATAGTGAAAAATGCAAGATCATGCACTTAGGGATTAATAATAAGAACTTTAGATATAGATTTGGGACACATCAGTTGGAAGCAACAGAGGAGAAGGACCTTGGAGTATTGGTAGATCACAGAATGCCTATGAGTCACCAATGTGACATGGTTGTTAAAAAAGCTAATGCGGATTTAGGATGCATTAGGCGAGGTATTTCCAGCAAAGATAAGGAGGTGTTAGTACCGTTATATAAGGCGCTGGTGAGATCCCACCTGGAATACTGTGTGCAGTTCTGGTCTCCCGTGTTTAAGAAGGATAAATTCAAACTGGAACAGGTTCAGAGACGGGCTACTAGGATGATCTGAGGAATGGAAAACCTGTCATATGAGAGGAGACTCAAAGAGCTTGGCTTGTTTAGTCTAGCCAAAAGAAGGCTGAGGGGGGATATGATTGCTCTTTATAAATATATCAGAGGGATTAATATTAGGGAGGGAGAGGAATTATTTAAATTTAGTACCAATGCGGACACAAGAACGAATGGGTATAAACTGAACACTAGGAAGTTTAGACTTGAAATTAGATGGAGGTTTCTAACCATTAGAGGAGTGAAGTTCTGGAACAGCCTTCCAAGGGGAGTAGTGGGGGCAAAAGACATATCTGGAGTTAATATTAAGCTTGATAAGTTTGTGGAAGGGATGGTATGATGAGAGAGCCTAATTTTGGCAATTGATCTTTGATTATCACCAGATAAGTATGCCCAGTGGTTGGTGATGGGATGTTGGATGGGATGGGATCTGAGTTACCGCAGAGAATTCTTTCCTGAGTGCTGGCTGGTGAGTCTTGCCCACATGCTCAGGGTTTAGCTGATCGCCATATTTGGGGTCGGGAAGGAATTTTCCTCCAGGGCAGATTGGCAGAGGCCCTGGAGGTTTTTCACCTTCCCCTGCAGGGTGGGGCATGGGTCACTTGCTGGTGGATTCTTTGCAGCTTGAGGTCTTCAAACCACAATTTGAAGACTTCAATAACTCAGGCATAGGTTAGGGGTTTGTTATAGAAGTGAATGGGTAGGGTTCTGTGGCATGCTTTGTGCAGGGGGTCGAACTAGATGATCACAATGGTCCCTTCTGACCCTAGAATCTATGAATCTGTGAATCTATAAATGAAGAGACATCACCAGAATGAACATTGTTTCTGTTAGTATGAGATAACATAGGCTCAGTGTATTTTGTTTACTTTTTTTTGTTTTGCTTTTGTTTAGAGTTCCATTAGGGAAATGAACACATAACAACTCAAAAGAGTCTCAGGAAGTAATATGCAAAAATAAGTTAGTGTCAACATCAAAGTACTACTGACAAACACCAGGAAGAACTCACTAGCTCCATCAATCCAGTTGTGAAATGTGTAACAGATGACTAAGTGAAACTGGGAGCTTCAGGAATATCACAGAACTGTATAAATTAAAAGAACAGATCAGTCACATCAGGTGACCAGAATTCCAGGACATGATTCTTCTGAATAGTAGATTCTCTAGTTCAGCTATAAATATTGTAACTCAAGAGATGAGGCTTTAACCATGTCTGTGGAGGATCACATAGATCTTACTTTTGCAGGAGGAAAAACAAGTTGCTCAATTCCAACCTGAAAATTATTTCTTTTTCTGTTTCATCACACTTCAATTATACCCCTGAGACAGCCATGAACAAATCCTTCATTCTGCTTGTTGATTTTATTTATCTGGTGCAAGTGTACTCCTCAGTCCAAGTTAGACATGTTTAACTCTCTTATTCTTTCCTCAGAAATCAGTCCCTCCATCTGCTTAACCACTTTTTGTGGTATGTGGATATGAAAAGAATTGTAGACTTCAGGTCCAGATGACTAGCTCTTTATTATATGTTCAGTAAGACTGTAGAAACAAAAGCAAATTCTTTATATGGAGTAGAGAAAACTGTTTGAAGTGACTGCTTCCAGGAGTCAGAGTCAAATTCTGTGGCCGGATTTTCAAATAGGCTGGATTATTCTATGATTATAATCACCTTTTGTAGCTATACACATGAAGATAAGGATAATAAATTGATTTTCTGCAATGTTCTCTATACGAGACTAAAGTTGAAAACCACCAGGAACTTAAGAAAGTGCATAATACAGCTGTCTAATTTCTTAATTGCCTTGCTCTTATTATACACACGTTGTCTGAAAGCACATCTTGTGATCCAGTGACATCTTCAGGTGATGTTCAAGAAGTTGGTAATGAGCTAAAAAGACCTCATTTGTTCCACAGAATTTCTGTATAGAGATTTTGTACACTGGTGCTTTGTAGTATTTCTTGTGAATAGATGTGTTTGTTTTGTATTCTATAGGTGCCTTGATGTCTGAACAAGTTTCTTTTATTAATCTACATGAAAAACAATACTTAAGCCTATGGGTTCCTCACAAAGTGTTTGATGTGAATTTTCAAGTATTTGCTATTAGTGCAATATGATTGGTCTGGCTGGTGACTGGATAACTCACATGGTATTCTTTTTGTTCCCTGATTAGATGGCATACCCCTTATAAGCTATGTTCACTACCACCCAAAATAAATTTAATTTTGTCTCTCAGTGCTGCAGATAAACTAAAGAGTCTCTCTCCCTTGCGCTGCCAGTCTTAGCACTAGGAAAAAAATTCATAGATTCATTCACCAAATCATAGATTTTAAGGCCAGCAGGGACCATTCAGTCATCTAATCTGACATTCTGTCTTTCTCAGGCCATAAAATTTCACCCTATTACCTCTGTACTGAGCCCATTAACTTGTATTTGGCCAAAGCATATCTTCCAGAAAGGTATTGAGTCTTGATTTGAAGACATCAAGAGATCGAGAATCCACCACTTTCCTTGGTAGGTTGTTCCAGTTTTTAATCACCCTCACTGTTAAAAACATGTGCTTTAGTTTTAATAATTATTTATTATGTATTTTTATTGAAGTAGCACATAAAAACCCCAACCATGGACCCAACCACTCAACATGGTAGGCATCCTACAAATACGTAGCAAAAACATGGTCCCTGCCCCAAAGGGTTTACAATTTAAGCATAAGAAAAGAGATAACAGGTAAAGACAGACAAATGGAGAAACACAGGGAAACAATGAGATACTATTTATCAGCATGACAGGCAGTGGTTTCAGCACATCCACTGCTTAGATGTTGTCAAGTTTTTGTAGGTATGATGGCAAAGGACAGTATTAAAGGGAATTTGAAGTGTGATAATGGGGTAGTTTGTGGACTTTTACAGGGAGCTCCTCCTAAAAAAGGGGCAGCATGGGAGGAAAACACAAAGGTGCTTGATTGAAAATTAACGAACGGGTGATGACAGTTGGCATCATTGGCAGTAGGCATCACTGGCTGATCACAGATGGCCATGCATATTTTAGTAGTTTGCGAGATGATAGGTGACCTGAGGATAGGTCATGAAGGGGCTTTAAAGTGAAGACAATTAATTGCTATTTGAAGTGATGAAAAAAGGGAGCCCAGTGAAAAGTTACAAACAGAAGGGTAACATGGTTAAAGTGATGAGCTAGGAGAATGATCATTGCAGCAGGGCAAGATTGCATTTGTCAGGGCTAGACAGGAGAATGTCATAATAGTTGAGACATAAAGTACCAGCCTGGAGTCTAGCTAGCAGTCTGGGTGGAGAGGAAAGGCCATATTTAGAGATGCTATGCAGGAAGAATTGACTGCTCAAACCCATTCATTATGCTTCTCTTGGGATAACCTTTCTTGCTCATTACTCTGACCATATCATCCCTCTCTTTGTATCCCTTCATTGGCTTCATTAATCTTATTATGCACTATCCTGGAGTTCTGCAGAGGGATTTTCTTCTGTCCTGCAGATGGCAGTCTCTTTACAGTCATGAGTATCCACAGCAGTAGTTAATGCCACTGTAGAAGTTATTCTTATTCATCTTGATAATATTATTCCCAGGTAGTGTGGTATTTATTTATCGTCACAGAGCCTATGAACATGAGTGCAGTATAAAAACATGCATAGATAGAGCTATTCACAAAATGATTAATGTTTATCTACCTTTGCTTTTCAAGGTGTCTTTCTTCTCTCTTTGTGTTTCAGTCCAGGATCTCAAAACATTTTGTCGCTATAAATATTTGTCATTGAAAAAACAAAACAAAACATTGTTTAAATAATAATTTAAAAATAACCAAAAGGCTGCCAATAGCAGATAGGAAGTGTCATTTCATTGAGATATATGTGTGTACTTCTTTTTATCACCAAATCCATTCTTGGTTTCTCCCCGGGCTCCCTGCCTATATGACGTCCGGTTTGCTCACACTGTGCACACACGGTACTGTTCATAGAGCTGATAGCCTTGCTGGTCCTGTGTAAGTACTGAGACTTGTATTTACTTCTAGATTTTTTGGGAATTCAAATGATGGTGAAATGTGCTGGTCTGGTAGCCCCATGGAAAGTGATGCCCTCTGAATATTCACAGAACCAATACATTAAGGACAGTTCAGTCTTCCAACAGGTAGACACCCCCACCCTCAAAACCCCAAGTGTCTCATCACAGATCATTTGAGATCACTAGATTCTGCACTTAAAACTCATAAATTTATTTCCCACAGGCCATGAAAAAGTGTGATGGTAACTACTTTCAGTAAGTAGTGACCTGAGCTGGCTCCAGATCAGTGACCTAGAAGTTAAAAGCTCTGTATGCCATTTACATATCACTCATATTTATTGCTCTGTTACCAAAGATCCCTTTACAAACATGCATTTGATAATGATAACATTCTGTTAAAATCAGCCCTTTAAAAGTGTCTTAATTGCTTATTTCACAGGAACACGATACTAAAGTTGAACTTCTCAGTATATTGAAATCATGCTTGATCCTGAATAAAGCTGTAAAATGGTGATGGCCAGACTTCCATCAAGCACAGCAGTTGTAGGTCCAGAGAGTGGTTAAGGTCAGAAAAATAACTATTCGAATGTCTCACTTCTTACTCAGCACACCTGCTCCTTGTGTGAATTCAGGGCCACACCTGCTTACTTTACTACTAACATTTTTTTCCTCCTCTTTGCCCTGCAGTGTCCAGACACTTCTGGGAAAGGGTTCTAGGTTCTATTTTGGCTCATTCATTACTAACAGAATTGTTAACTAACTTCCATTTACAAAATTATAATGCCACCTTTACAGAGGCACTTGTCAGAAAATGATCATGTGGTAAATCCAATTGTCCTTTCATATCATGACCACCTTCAATACAATTATCTTAAAGTAGGCAACCACGTATCACACACATTTATGAAGCAATTCTGATTTGTAATCTATCCCAGTTTTCACTTTTCCAGACTGTGTTTTGTGTGTTGTACAAAGATTAGAAATTATGGGGGAATTATGGCAATATCTGATGTCACTGACATTAATTTCCTATCCTTGTGTGAATTTCCTTCTTATTTATGACTTCAATTTTTCTTGTTGCAAATTAAGGTTTCTTCAGTGTGGGATGTTACTGAACAAAAGAATGATGTTACATCATGATATGCAGATGCATGACAACTGTTGTTTTATGCCACAGGTGAAATACAGAAATATAGCAACACCACATCTACTGGTATTTTTCTTCATCTTCTCCTAGCCTTTACTTTTTGCAATGCAAAATGCACACACGTACTCACATACCTACCACAAAAAAAGAATGAATAACATAACAATAGCTAAAAGATCAAAACCATAATACCATAATAAGGTATTTCAATTCATTTCAGGTTTCCAAGCCTTTGGAGAGAGTACTGAAAGCCTCACCTTGGACCACAAAGATATGCAAGCCACTAACAGCAATTGCTCAAAGGGTTTGAAAAAAAATGAGAGTTTATGTTTCAGAAGAATGAGGATGAATAAAAAAAAAGGTAAATAAGGCTGTAAATCCTCTATTCCAGAATGGGCACAACATAGAATCATAGAATATCAGGGTTGGAAGAGACCTCAGGGGGTCATCTAGTCCAATCCCCTGCTCAAAGCAGGACCAACACAAACTAAATCATCCCAGGCAGGGCTTTAACAAGGTGGGCCTTAAAAACCTCTAAGGATGGAAATTCCACAACCTCCCTAGGTAATCCATTCCAGTGCTTCACCAGCTCTCAGTGAAATAGTGTTTCCTAATAGCCCACCTAGACCTCCCCCACTACAACTTGAGACCATTGCTTCTTGTTCTGTCATATGCCACCACTGAGAACAGCCTAGCTCCATCCTCTTTGGAATCCCCCTACAAGTAGTTGAAGGCTGCTATCAAATCCCCCCTCACTCTTCTCTTTTGCAGACTAAACAAGCCCAGTTCCCTCAGCCTCTCCTCGTAAATCATGTGTCCCAGCCCCCTAATTATTTTTGTTGCCATCTGCTGGACTCTCTTCAATTTGTCCACATTGCTTCTGTAGCTGGTGGACCAAAACTGGACACAGTACTCCAGGTGTGGCCTCCCAGTGCCAAATAGAGGGGAATAATCACTTCCCTCAATCTGCTGGCAATGGTCCTACTAATACAGCCCAATATACCATTGGCCTCCTTGGCAATGAGAGCACACAACTGACTCATATCCATCTGCTTATCCACTGTAATCCCCAGGTCCTTTTCTGCAGAACTGCTGCTTAGCCAGTCTGTCCTCAGCCTGTAGCAGTGCATGGGATTCCTCCATCCTAAGTGCAGGACTCTGTACTTGTCCTTGTTGAACCTTATCAGATTTCTTTTGGCCAATACTCCAATTTACCTAGGTCACTCTGGACTCCATCCCTACCCTCCAGTGATCTAACTCTCCCCCCAGCTTAGTGTCATCTGCTAACTTGCTGAGGGTGCAATTCACCTAGCGGTTGTGGAATCCCCTTTCCTGGAGGTTCTTAGGAGCACATTGAACAAACACTGTCAGGGATGGTCTAGGTTTACTTGATGCTGCTTCTGTGTGGGAGGATGGACTAGATGACCTCTTCGGGTTTCGTGCAGCCCGTGCAGGTTCCATGCAGCCCTGCGATTGGTCGGTGGAGTCACTGGACTGTGGCAGAGGCCACCTGCCCCATCCGGTAGAAGGTGGGAGTGTCTCATATCTCTCAGCAGTGAGATTTCTGTCTAAGTAAGAGACAATAACGATGGGTTCCTAAGGTAACAGCAATTTGGGGCCTGAAGGTAGGGACTGGATGAGCATAACAGCAAAAAACAAAACAAAACAAAACAAACAAACGAAAAAAGAAAAGAGACCGACATAGAGACAGCTTCAAGTTCTTTGCTTGTGACACAGAGGACCCTGGGGAGGCAGGAAAAGCAATTTATATATAGGGGCTTGAATTAATCCATGGGGTTACGAGGGGTCTTTTAGGCTTCCATTACAAGTTAGAGCACTCTTAGGATTGCTCTAAATTATGCCTGTTTGGTAACTGCCCCAAAGGGCTCATTCAATAGACGAAGCATTGCCCAAGTGACACACCTAACAATCCCCAGCCAGGTGGAGTGGGAGGGATGGTGTAAGGCTGCCTGTAGGGCTACATTAGCTGTGTCTACCAGAGATTCCCTAAAGCCAGAGGAATGCTCAGCTGCTCAGTTTAAGAAGTTTTTATGGTGTCTTCACATAAGTGAAGTGGCACAAACGTGCCATCTCAGAGACTGGTCTGGTGTGGATGGGTTCGTTTTTACCACAGCTGGTTAAAGAATATATATGAAAATTTCATAGACAGTTTCATTGTGTGAGTTGTATAAATGGTCTCAGGGTTTTTTTAAACCAATTTTTTTATTATAATTTTCAAATGCTCAATGTTCAAAGTCTTCAACTGATTTTTGTTTAATTTTTGAAAAACTCAAAAGTGATTCATCAAAATTAGCAATGCAAACAACCAAAAACATCTCCCAAACTAAATCAAAACAATAAACACAAGCCAAAACATAGTTGCTGGTGACATTTTTTGCAAAACCAAAAACAATTGAGAAAATTCACAATGTTTTTACCAAAAAATTCATTTTCAAAAAAAGGATCATTTTTTTCTGAAAAGAAAATTGAACAAAACATTTCAACCAGCAATAATCTTTATCTTTGTCTTACAATCAAGAGTTAGTGTAATCTTTTATCTTCTTCATTTAAATCCAATTACGTTTCCATATTTACACTATTAAATATAAATATATCTTTAAACAATAAGAAGGTGCACCTGGAAAGATGGATCAGACCTAGCCGACACACTTTCCTTGCACAAAGATATAAAATAGTCTCAGCAGCCATTCTCATCTGCAGATGATAGACACCAATGCCTGCATTTTCAGCACTACCTCTATAGCTCCGAATGGCTAAAGAAGAGGCAGAAAATGAAAATTAACCTGGCTCTGAGATGAATGAGATGTGTTTGTTCTGCTATTGGGACTTGAAATGTTTAGCAGACATTAAAGGTGCTGAAAGCTTAGATGAAGAACAGCACAAGGGGCATGCAAGGCTCAATCCATGATGAGATTCTCAGCACTAGACCACAAATTGAGTTTACTCTCTTAAAGTCTGTAATACTGAGGTCTAATTCTGGTTGTCGGGGTTAGTATGTTGGGTGGTGGAAGGTGTTAGTGCCCTGTGTTATATAGATCAGACTGGATGATCTAGGGGTCCCTTGTGCCCTGAAGCTGTATGACTAAATTTCTGGGTTCAAATCTCAGACCAAGAGGTGGGCTTGTCTGTAAAACTGCAATTGTAGAGTAATACTAGAGGACTGTCCCACTGCACGGGGGTGGGAAAAGAGAGTTGAGCCACACATGTAGAGCCACCCTGTCTCTCCACTGGCCCGAGAATGGCTCAACATAGGTGCCTCCTGTATGCTATCATGCAGAGCACACATGAAGCTAGGGTTGGTGAAAAACTGTATTGTGTAGTCACATAGTTAGGCCCCACTAGAGCTGGCCAGGAAACAGAATTTCAGTTCCGTGAAAGAAATTTTGTTCATCCTGAATTGGAATGAGAATGAGAATGGTCCGCAGGAACATTTTGGTGTTTCCAGAATGAAATATGCTGCCCATCCGGTGGGCTACCAAAGAGTTGGGGAGTCTGGGGAGGCAGGCAGCAGGGGAGCTGATGGGCAGCAAGCACTAGCCCCAAACCCTAGTGCCGCAGAACTGCCTCAGTGCTGGTTCAGGATTTTCCTCTAAACATAGAAGCAGCAAATCTTAGTTTAGCAGTGTGTATATTTCCTGTAAGAGTTCAGTTGTAACACTGATGAATGAGTAATTCTTCCTTTTTCAGCTTGTCCTCTGCAGGACAATCCGGCTTTCAGTTTCTCTCTCCTACTGGGATTATTTAATACACCAGAAAAGAACAATAGAATGATGGATGTGCAGGAAGAGGACGGATACACTATTTTAAACCATCCATACCAAAATCCAATGAACATTGACATACCTCCATGCAACAACCAAGGTATCATTGCTGCATATATTTTGCACTTTCATTGTTAGAGTAGGTAATTACTCTATATACAATTTATCCTAATTCAGTAAATAAGCAATAGCTGTGTTTACAGAATGTGTATCTATTTCTATACAATACTTATATTATATTTCCTCTGATAAAATTAGTTGTATAATTGCAGTGAAAATGCATGGGGGCTATGTACATAGAATCATAGAAATGTAGGACTGGAAGGAACAACAATTGTCATCTAGTCCAGTCCCCTGCATTCAATGCAGGACTAGATAATATTCTAGACTATCCCTGACAGGTGTTTTTCTAACCTGTTCTTAAAAATCTCCAATGATGGAGATTCCACAACCTCCCTAGGCAATATATTCTGGTGCTTAGCCTCCCTGACAGTTAGAAAGATTTTCCTAATGTCCAACCTAAACCATCCTAGCTGCAGTTTAAGACTATTGCTTCTTGTCCTAACCTCAGAGGTTAAGAAGAACAATTGTTCACAATTGTAACAATCTTTTATATACTTGAAAACTGCTATCATGTTCCTCCTCAGTCTTTTCTCCAGACTAAACCAACCTCATTTTTCCAATCTTTCTTGATAGATCATGCTTTCTATACTTAAATCATTTTTTGTTGCTCTCCTCTGGACTTTCTTCAGTTTGTCCCAGATCTTTCCTGAAATGTGGCACCCAGAACTGGACACAATACTTCAGTGGGGGCCTTATCAGCACAGAGTAGAGTGGAAGAATTACTTCTTGTGTCTTGTTTACAACAGTCCTGCTGGTAGAACCAGAATGATATTTGCTTTTTTTTGGAGCAGTGTTACACTGTTGACTCATATTTAGTTTGTGATCCACTTTGACCACTAGATACCTTTCTGCAGTACTCCTTCCTAGGCAGTTGTTTCTCATGTATGTGTGAAACTAATTGTTCCTTCCAAAGCAGAGTACTTTCCATTTGTCCTTGCATTTTATCCTATTAATTTCAGACCATTTCTCCAGTTTGTCCGAATAAATCCTACCCTCCAAAGCACTTGCAGCCCCTCCCAGCTTGATATCGTCCGCAAACTTTGAAAGTGTATTCTCTATGCCTTTATCTATATGCACAGAATCTTTATGACAATTGCTGAGGCATTACAGGTTCTGATATTTTTTGTCTCTAACAAGACATAGGATTTCCAAATTGAGCTCTAGCAGTTAGGAGCCAGCTCTGATCTAGATTTCATTATTTTGGTATGGCTTGCTTGTTAATTTCACACAGACCATTTGTGGCAGAGGCAGGACAATATGATTTTAATGGAAAATAGTGTGTTTAAACCTCAAGCTCTGCTCTCTTGGATCCCACTTTAATATATTTTAAGTCAAAAGGCACCACTGTGATCATCAAATCGGACCTACTGTATAACACAAGCCGTAGGACTTTCCTGAAGTAATTCATGTTTGAACTGCAGCAGATCTCTTAGAGAAACATTCGATCTTGATTTAAAATTGTCCAGTGATGAAGAATCCATGCTTCCTCTGGTAAGTTGAAGGTGTTTAATTTCAAGGATCTGTTGAATTCAATCAGACTTATATGAACGCTTAAAGTTTAGTGTTTTGCTGAATTAGTGCCTGAATCTGTAGATGACACAGATTCTGGGAGCTCTCTGCATCCTCTCCAAAAAGGGTTAAATCCAATTTGTAAGTTTTTATTCAAACACTTCTCATTTCTGTAAATGGTGACAGAGCAGAAACATGTGGAGCTGCCACAAAAGGGATGTATCATTTTTGTCCTTCTAATTCAGAGAATCACCAGAACATTCCATGAGTGACATTACACCCCATATTATTTATGGAAATATGTTTACGAGATGAATATGGCATAACTGAAATATATTTTATGCAAGATGGGTCTTGTAAGATATCATTGGAAAGGTTATAATTTACTGAATGTGATTATCCAATGTGAATGCATGTATCATTTCTGTATCTAAAGTGAGGAATATTGACTGCATAATAATTGGTGAGAGGGATAGCTCAGTGGTTTGAGCCTTGCTGTGCTAAACCCAGGGCTAAGAGTTCAATCCTTGAGGGGGCCACTTAGGGATCTGGGGCAAAAATCAGTATTTGGTCCTGCTAGTGAAGGCAGGGGACTGGACTCAATTACCTTTTAAGGTCCCTTCCAGTTCTAGGAGATAGATAGGTATATCTCCTATTATTACTATAACTATTACAACTGTGTATGTATTTGGGAAACACCCAAAAAACAACAGGCCATTAGGAAGAAACAATAAGACTTTGAAGCTACTAATTGCTCTCCTTCCTGAGAGGCGTCCTGGGGCGTAGCTGTAACACTACTAGGAGCACGTCTACACTACTTGCCGAATCGGCGGGTAGTGATCAATCTATTGGGGATCGATTCATTGCATCTAGTGTTGATGCTATAAAATCAATCCCGGATCACTTTGCCATTGACTCCGGAACTCCACCGTGGTGAGAGGCGGAAGCAGAGTCGACAGGGGAGCAGCAGCAGTCGACTCACCACTGTACTCACGTTCAGGTAAATCGACCTAAGATATGCTGACTTCAGCTACACTGTTCGCATAGCTGAAGTTGCGTATCTTAGGTCGACTCCTTCCCCATTGTAGACCTAGCCTTGGTCAGAAGGTCCTGTCACCAGCTACTAAACGCCATCTTGGACTTCTAATAATTTTCCACTAAAAGGAGTGGGAGGTCAAGACTGGGAAACAAAAGACTCCTGCCTTATGTAAATCTTATTTAATGCTGGGGAGTAAGTTGATCTGGACTCTCCCTTCATTGTTGTCCTGTGTAAGAAGAAAGGCTGCTGAAAGTACCTAAAGAGACAAAGGAACTGAGACAGAGGAGTCTAGTCTGTAAAGAGAAATAATTGGAACTCTAAGCTACAGAAACTCTGCAACTTGCCTAAAAACAACATTTAGGGTGAGAAATTCTTGAAACCAGTTTCTTTAAGATCTTAAGCTTAGTATGAGTGTTTTGTTTTATTTGCTTGGTAATCTTCTTTTCTTCTGTTTGCTATCCCTTATAATCACTTGAAATCTGGCTTTTATAGTTAATAAACTTGTATTTGTTTATTATTAAACTCAATTTGTGCAATTTCTACTAGGGGGGTAAGAAGTTGTGCATATTTTCCTCCACATTGAGGGAGGGGGCGAATTTATGAGCTTACGTTGAATAGATTTCTCTACAGCACAAGACAATATTATTTTGAGTGTACTTTCCAGAGGGGAGCTGCACTTGAGTGCTGGGTGATTTCCTAGCTGAATCTTCTCATAGACAGCTGTTTGCAGACTCTATATGATTCTACAGCTTGTGCATTCCTACTGTGTGTGTGTGCTGCCAGAGGCTGGAGAGCCTAATTCAGCAAAACTGGAAGAGGGAGCCCAGGCTAGTGGATTAGACAGGCTCAGTGAAATCCCAATACATCAGATGGCATCCCAGAAGCGGGGTGACTAACCTGTTACACCAGGGTTTCACCATTTTTAGATGATAGGAATCCTCAGCCTGTCTGGTTTATCCTCCACTTAGTTCAGTATCTCACATCCAAGAGTAACCTATAACAAATATGCAAGAGAAGGCACAACCCCCTATAAAGGTCCATTTTCTTCCTCTCAGCTTCCATTGGAGATGAACCTGGCAAATAGTCACTGAAAATATTTTATAGTGAAGAAAAGCAAAGTGTTTTTAAAAAGGTACTTAGTAGTGAAACCAGATGGCTACTAATGGGGAATGGGAAGCACCACTGCACTGAGGGAGAGGGGTTCACTTCTCTACTGTACTGAATCTGTTGTTGATTTCTCCCAGGGCTCTCTACTCCTGCCTTCACATGGCGTCCAGTTGCCCTGACTTTGTTCTCACTATGTCTGGTGCTGGGCATAGGACTGATGGCCACGTGTAAGTATTGATACAGTGTTTATTTATTTATTTTAATATTCTTAGGAATTCCAGCATTAGTGAAAGGTGCTTGTTTGGCAGGAGCCATCCAACAAGACAATCTGAACTCTTACTGCACATGAAAATTGCCGTCTCCCCATCTACCACTGCGCATCCATTAAGATTGTCAAGTATCACTACAAAATCTGCAATGAAAATACACCCATTCATTTCAGATAGGCCACTGATAATAGTGACTTTCATATAGTAGCGACTTGAGCTGAATCTAGATCAGTGACCTAGAAATGATGTTATCTGGATCTGTGATCTGCTAGGTCATTCCAGTCTTTGACTCTGGGAGCCAGCCTTACCCTGCTCTGCTATGAGAACCCTCATTCCTGGGCTGTTCAGACACAACCTCTGGCATGTAAGCTTCTCCTTGGATTGTGCAACCAAATAACACTAGCCAATATCTTTGGTCCCAGACACAACCCTAGGAACCTGCCGTGTCCAGTTATGCCTGGATCACTCAAATTCCTGGGGTGCTCCCTGTTTCTTAATCTAGTCCAGTTTCATTCTGTCACCCTGAAAGGTCTCAGATTTATTTGAGGCTTTATGAAAATGCATGCTGTCATCTTAATTACCCATCATAGAACATAGGAATTGCCATTCGAGAACAGATACTTCAGAGAAAGGTGTAAGAAACTCTGTAGCAGGTAGTTATGGGATAACCCTCCCCAGAATGAAAGTTTCTTCCAACACCTATTAACCTGGGATTCATTTACTCCCTGAAGCATGAAGATTTAAATCCCTTCCAAGACTTTTTGGTTTTCATAATCTTTGTTATTGTAATCATGGATATTATAGTTGTTCATATCAATGGTTAACCTTTTCTTGAGTTCTGCTAAGCTCCTGGCCTCTGTGATATCTCATCATAATTAGTTTCACAGGTTAATGGTACATCGTGCAAACAAGTAATTCCTTCTATATATCTGAAATGTGCTTCATTTTAGTTTCATTGACTGAGCCCTTGTTCTTGTATATTGAGATAGGATTAACAGAAATGCCTGACCCACTTTCTCTTTACCATTCATTATTCTGTGCTTCTATATTACACCCTTCCTTATTTGTCACCTCTCCATGTTAAACAGTCCCAATCTTTACCGCTTCTTTTCATACAGAAGTTTTTCGTGCCTTTAATCATCCTCATCACCTTTCTCTGAATCTCTTCTCTTTCTGTTCAAGTGTTTTAGTTAGGCGAGGCTGACTAGAACTCAACACAGTATTCCAGATGAGGACATGCCATTTATAAAGTGACATTATAATACATTCAGTACTATTCTTCATTCCATTTCTCGTGCATCCCTGTACATTTTGTTTGCTTTTTTGCAGGCCAGGTCTACATTTGGTGCTTTGCCAGTATAGCTGTACCATATGCTATATTAGTAAAGTGTTTTGACTGTTCATAAAGCTCATACTGGAAGCCCACTGAGTGAAATAAGCTATACCAGTAAAAACCCAGTTTTGCTCATATAACTGCATCTACACTACAGGTTTTTGTCAGAAAAGCTCTATTGTTCACAAATCACATCCCATCACTTCCTGACCAACATGATTAAGGTGCCAAAATTTGTAGTGTAGACTTGGCTGAATGCTGCTGCACATTTAGCATAGGTTTCACTGAGATGTCCTCAATGACACACATGATTTTTTCTTTAAATATTGTATATTAAGGAATTCCAAAATAAGACTGAATAGTTCCAAATTCTCCCTCCAGTATGTACTTCTTTGTATCTACCATCATGTTGCTCATTCACCTGTAAGATCATTCTCTGATTAAACTACTTATAACTGTGACTTATTTGTGATGTTTTTACATCCTGGCATCCTTTCAATATGTGATGTTCTAAAGTCTAATGTTCATGGAGTTGCATCAGAGAACATTGGTGTTGCAACATGATATGAAGAAGCAAATGTTGTGCAGCAGCTTCACAATTGCTTTGTAAAATATCTCACTGGATGATGTTTTTGTGCATTTCAGTTTTCCATGTTTCCAAGACCTATAAGGAGGGAAGGTGGATTCAAGAAATGCGAGAGTGTTTGTGTTTGGAAGGGGAGGAGCACAATAAGAATAACGGTAAATGGGGTTCTTATTCACAGGGCTGATGGCCTGTATACCCTCTATCGGAAAGGAGAAGAGAAAGGTAATGAGGGTTGTTGCTAGAGCATACATTTATAATAAAATGTTTTCTAGATAGAATGACCTTCTTGATCAGTTGATCCATAAATAGACAGAGAGATAATCAGAAAGAGAACTGAATGAATGTGTGAGGCTTGGATGGTAATGTTTTACTGCCACGCATTTGGGATGACTGCAAAACCATGTGAGAAACATAGACTTGTATAATACACAAAACTATCGTGTATGATGTAAATTTCAGAGTAAATCTCAACTCAGCCTTAACTATTGGGTTGTGATTGATGCTTCCATAATGCCACATATTTTACAGAAAAACGGTTTCAGAAATGGATTAGTTCTTTCTTTATGAATTAATTAATTAAATTGCACATCATGACTGAAGACCTCAATCCCCAGAACAAGCATTATCATGAACAGCAACAGTGCAAGATGGCTGAATAAACCACTTCCTTTCAGGGTGTCCTTAAGGTGATGCTTCTAGGGATGAGAGGGCAGTTCAGTCTATGTGGACCATTTACTCTTTCTCCTCTCTGTTGAAACTACCAATAAGGATAACTATTGACACTTACTATGAGGAATGCAAAGTCCTCATCTGACCAGTAGAAACTGGACTGAGACTCAGTCCAGGGTACTGTCATCATATGGCAACTGAACCCTATAGTGATGCTGGTTAATGTCTGTTGAGAACCTATAATGACTACAGTGTAGGATTTGAGGGAGGGATGGGTAAGATATATTGGAAAATAGGGGGGAAAATAAGCAAAAGTAGGGAGATCTATAGTAATATAGAAGAAACCGAGCAGGTGAGGTAATCTATCTCCCATGCTAAAAAAAATGATTGTATTGCCTATATAGAGCTGTTGGCCTCAGACATGGGCACCAGGAACTGATAATGATGGGCAATAAACTCGTTGGGCTCGTTGACCTGTTGTGCAGTGAAGTGTCAAATTAAACAGTTTCTGACTTTCCCTCATGACCTGTAGAATCTTAAAAGTGAAAGATTGGAAGACCTTAAACCACAGGCCACATTTTGTTCTTTTCCTCCCCTTTCTTCACATAGCCAGTTCAGGATTGTTCACTACAGTATATTCTTTACTGGTTGATCCAAAGAAGGTAGAAATATATCAAGAAATGGGGATTCAACCACTTTCTTTGGGAAACTATTTCGTAGTCTAATAAATCACCAGTCAAAGGAATCCACATCACACATGTCATACTGGAGTGTCACATGGGGGTCTCAGTCAAGATGTGACATAATATATGACATTCTCAAAATCCTCAAATAGGGCCAAATCCTGAAGTCTTTACCCAGAATTTATGTAGTTTTTACTCAATCAAACTCCTTTTGCTCTTAATGAGTGATTGTCTGATTAAAGAGTAACTCAAATCTGAGTAAGGACCTCAGGATTTGGCCCATGAAGAATTAGTAGCATATACATTACAGGTCTCCATTAATTTGCCCTCTCAAGCCAATGGCTGTAGGTTCTGTATTCTTCACATAACAGTTCAGGATGAAACAGAATGACGGTTTCCTTCTGTTCTAGGACCAATATGTACACTCTGCCCTACAAACTGGCAATGGGCAGGAGGCAACACTTGTTTCTATGTTTCAAACCAGAAGGAGTCCTGGCAGCATAGTCAAGAGTTCTGTTCCTCACAGAATTCCACCCTTTTCATGCTGAAAGAGAAGAAGAAGCTGGTATAGGCCTATCCTACTGTGTTTATCTTTTATTTGTATGTAACTTTTCTCACGTCTCTAAAATTCAGAAAATTCATTTTGGTGAGGAACATCATAATGCAGGATACTATTAAGGAAATAGGAGGCATGAGTTTCTTGAATCATTCTGTGGTTATGATTCATGAATCTTCTGCTCCGGAGACCACCTTCTGCCTGCTGCAAGAAGTGGTTGATCAGTGCTTTAACAAGAATTGTTGTCCTTCTGGCTATTGGAGAAACCAAGTATAAGTGGTCCACACTTGAAGTCAGATGGGCAGAGGTAGTTCTTAATGGGAGGTGTAGATTATGATGACTGGATATGAGTTTTAGGAGATTCTAATTTTGAAGTTGCCGCTTTTCCTTCTTTTTTTACTACCACAATTTTAACAGTAATTGATTTTCATTAGCTTTTTTTGAACCTACAAAATTAAGTAAAAAATTTTTTTCTTATTTCCTCACAGGAGTATGTACCTCAAATTGATAAAAAACAATATTACTGGATAGGGTTATCATATAAACGTGATAGCTGGTTTTGGGTAGATAACACAGCTCTTTCTACATAGAGAAGGGACTGGTAAGTTTCTACATCTTAATCTTCAGTAGTTTACATGTTTGCATGTATAATATTGTGTCTAAGTAGCAGAGAGAGATTATATTTCCAGTTTTACTGATCTGCACAAAACTTCAATGTGAAGGCTTCGTGCTGGAATCCAGTGCCAGTGCCATCTGTACCTCACATGCACTTTAAGGTAGGGCTCCAAAAAACTGCTGCAGGAGAAAGGAGGGGCTTAGTATTCTAGAGGGAAAGTGGGCAATCAGGGGAGCAGAAAGGTCATGAATTGGTACCACACATCACTGAGTGCCACAGTTAGACCCATCCGGTTTGAAAAGCATCCCTAACCTCATTCCATCCTTCCTCCCAGATACTAAGTTTTCCTGCACCCACTTCCCCTCAGACACAGACAGGCTCCCAGACTTACTCATCCATCCCTCATAATTATTAGCTGGGGGAAACTTTGAATCCAGATTCCACTCCTTCCAAAGGTAGTAAATGTGAGTAGTTAATATGAGAACTGTCCTTGAGATTGCAATGATTGTCTGGTGCCCTGCAGATAAGAGCTCTGCACTGCCAGGCTGGAAACATAAATTCATTTCCTTTATTCTTCCTGTGTCTGGGCTGGGAGTGCAGTGTAGAATCTCCTCTGTACTGTTTGATTAGGCAATTGCATTTTAGTTTTTATATCCAAGCCATTCCCAGATCTGACTGTGGCTGGAAACACTGTGGATGGCCCAATGATCTAAGAGTTGGTGCTCTGCACTGTCCTCAGGGTGACCTAGATTATAATCCCATTCCTGAACATACTATATCACATCTTCTGGGCCAGAAGGCGCACTCAAGAAGCATGACCATTGCCCTCAGGTTCAGTTATTTGCACCACCAAATACTTCAACAGTTTGAAGAAACATTTCACTGAGAGTGACTCAGTCAATCTTTGTAATTATGGGGCTGAGAGTGACTATGCATTATTTACAGAACTTGAATTGGCAGGATGTAATAGAATGGTGCTTTATTTTCTAGGGTTGTTTTGTCCTATGGTGAAAACTGTGCATATCAGTACTATCATCATTTGAAAGTTTATAACAGTAAGAACTGTAATGTAAAGTACCCCTGGATCTGTGAGAAGGCAGCTGTCCAGATGACCTAAAGAGACAATCAGCAGAAGAAACACTGGAAGAGCATCAATGAGTTCTGGTTTCAGTGGTAGCTGTGTTAGTCTGTATCAGCAAAATGCAAAAAACACGGCTACCACTGAAACCTGTCACCATGCAAGGCACTGAATTTAGCCGTATGAAATGGAAATCCATCAACTTAATGAAAAAACTCATCACACAAGGACTCCTGTTTTTTTCAATGAGTTCTGATTTTCTTCTGCAGCTTTCACAAAATCAGGGTTCACGGTGATATTTAAATAGAGTCAAAATCAGAACCTTACTTGCTTACTTGCAAATCAAGAAACAGAAACATGCCTAGAAAGTCTCTGGCAGATATAAGGCACCAGCATTATCAAATACACACACCAGAGAGAAGGTAAATGCACAGTTAACCTAGTTCTGAAATGTGTACCTGTTGCAGAAGTGAAACAAATAACTTCAGACAAAAAATAAGGCTACAGGAATTAGACATTAAAAAGACCTATGTGACCACCTATTGTCAATCCCCTGGGAACTCACTGCATATCTGTTCACTACAGTATATTTTCCAAGGCTTTATCTGGTCCATTTTAAATGACTCAAGTGATGAGACTGTCACCGCTTCCATTTGGGAGGACATACAACCTTCTAATAGAGCTCACTGTTAAATATTTCCTGATACTCCATCTTCATTTTCATCACACTTACTCCTAGTTACTGTATAACCCTTCAGTGACCCAAAGCAATTCATTTTCCACCTTCTACTCTTCAGAGACTTGTGCAAGATTATTGTAGCCCTTTGGGTCCTTAGTCATTACTTGGCTCTGCATCATTTCCTCATCGTTCAGTTCTTCCAGCCTCATGATCATTTTGTGTAGCATGGGGCTGTAAAAAGTGCTCTACATTCCAATTCCATATGATTACCTCTTTACTGAGGTAATATGGTTTTAATATAGTGCCTAGGAACTTTCTGGCACTCACTGGCAATAGACATCAGAGTCAAATATTGCAGTTAGATTTTTGAAAGGAGTGGGTTATTATGTACAGAATAAGTTTTGTAATTATGCCAGGGAAGATGATGATGATAATTAGATTTCTGCTATGAGACCTACTTGGCATTACACCTAAAAAACCTTGATGCAGAACACATGGCCTCTTAATTAACAATGCTTCTCATATAGAGCATGTTACCACTGAGTAAGAGAAGCCTTTTCTGAAGCGGCATGTGGCGGTCGGGTGATCCTGTAGAGGGTTAAGAAAAATATTAATTTCTGTTGCTGGGGCAGCTGAATGTTTCTCTGTATCCTTGTAATACACATGTACCTTGATATTTAGATGGATGTCTTTTATAACTCCAAATAAATTATACTTTGTATTTCTATGGCACCTTTCATCAAAAGATCTCAAAGCACTTTATACATGTGAATGAATGATGCCTCATGACATCCACGTGTGATACTGTAAAGGTTAATACCAGATGAGGTGCTTACAGTAACAGATCTCAGATTTAAACATGAGTCTGCTTGTGATGGAGTTTTCAATGAGGAGAACTTACCTCTGGAACACAGTCCCTGGATTTGTTTCAAGGAATCTCTATGTTCTTAGGTTTATCCTGGGGGAATGTGTTAAGTGGGTGAAGTAGAAGAGAGATTTTTGAGAAGTTTATATGATTTTTGGATGTACATTGTCCTTTGGAAGTTTTATGTAATTTATTTCAAATCCATTTATGTACTCAAAGCTCTAGTGGCACAAATACGTTAAAAAAGGAGGTGTCTGAATGCAATGTTCCAGGTGCAGTGTCACCTGAGCCACCTAGAAAATGACATCTCCGTCTGTGACATGACACCTCAAAGTATGAAGCCCTAAACTACAATGGCCTTTGGGGTATCATTAGGGTGATCAAATAGCAAACATGAAAAATCAGTACAGGAGGTGGGGGGAAATAGGTGCCTATATAAGAAAAAGTCCCAAATATTGAGACTGTCCCTATACAATTGGGACATCTGGTCACCCTAGCTATCATATCAAGTGGCAAATTCATATCTAATTGATTGTCCACTCCCTCCTACAAGAAGTACATTTCAACGCTACTGCTTTTTAGGTTTGTGATGTTGCACTCCATATGTTTATGGAAATATCCTTATGAGTGTGAATATAATGTAAGTGGAATATGATTTATGCAAAAGGTCTCTAGTAAGGTATCATTACAGAGCTTATAACCTACTGAATGTGTTCATCCTATTTGTATGAATGTATCATTTGTATATCTAAGACTGGAAATATTAAGTATTATTCTGAGGTCCTACTGTAATTTTGCAAAGTGTAGGCCATTAATGGTGGCTTAGGAGCTTGATGGCTCCAATCAACTAGGACAATTGTTTGTGAATGGGTTTATTTACCTGCAAGCCTTCCTGTGTACTTGACGTGGATAATGAAGAATGAGATCTTACAGTGAAATGTGACCATTTCACATGATATTGGAATCCATCCTAAACCTGGTGCTTTTCCATTTAGAAGGACGGGTGGGGACCCAGAAAGACAAAGGATTCCCACCTTGTGCCAAAGCTATAAAAGGGAGTGGAACAGGACAAAGAGGGCCCAATCAGGAGGAATCCCCAGCTTTTCACCTAAGATGCCTGCTGGAACCAACAAGGTCTGTACCAGGGGAAAGGATTGGGCCCAGACTAGGAAGGAGTCTAGTCTGTGAAAGAAGCATAGGAACATCTCTGAAGGTGAGATTTACCTATAATCAGTCTCTTAACGTATTAGGTTTAGACTTGCGTGTTTTGTTTTATTTTGCTTGGTAACTTACTTTGTTCTGTCTGTTATTTCTTGAAACCATTTAAATCCTACTTTTTATACTTAATAAACTCACTTTTGTTTATTAATTAACCCAGAGTAAGTGATTAATACATGGGGGAGCAAGCACCTGTGCATCTCTCTAACAGCGTTATAGAGGGTGGACAATTTATGATTTTGCTCTGTACAAGCTTTATACAGTAAAACAGATTTATTTGGGGTTTGAATACCATTGGGAGCTGGGTATCTGGGTGCAGGAGACAGGAGCACTTCTTAAGCTGTTTTCAGTTACGTCTGTAGCTTTGGGAGAGTGGTACTAACCCTGGGTCTGTGTTGCAGTAGGCTTGTGTGTTTGGCTCAAAAAGGCAGGGTTCTGGAAGCCCAAACTAGCAGAGAAAATGGGCTCACATCAGGTGACAGTCCCCAGGGGGTCTCTGTGACCGAACCCCTCACAAGGTTTATCCTTCCTATTAAATATCTGGGCCATACTCTCTGTTGTGTTCAATTTCTGTCTTCATTGGACAGCTAACAGGCCTGGTAATATCAGCATGGAGATTAGATCTTCCATCACCAGTAGATCACCTACCAACAAGGGCCATTTGTGGATATGGGGACTGTGTGTTCTAGTTTGTTATTTTAGGATTTCTGGTTAGCACAGAGGCTGCTGTGACTGACTTATTTTCTTGTCTAAAACTCCAATGAAATATTTGTGATTTTATTTGTAAAACAAATGTAAGCCATGCCTGCTCAGTGTGGTGCTCTGTCTTGCTCTAGTGGTGGCTAAAACAGGTATAGATTGATGAGCCTGCTGCAGCCTTGACTAACAGGTGGTAGGGAATCATGCACTAAGATTAAGCGGTCATAATCAAGATCCCTGCCACTGAAGACTTACCATGGGGCATCAGCATTACACAAATGCAAAGAATTACATGGATTTTGAGACAGATGAAATGTGTTTGTGAGGTGAGGAATGTGCTGGCCTTCCCGTTATTGTTTTCATTAGAGCTGTATGAGAACCAGGAATTCTGTCCCATATAAAAATTCACATTTCTTCCCCAAAATTCAGTTCCAAATCCAAATAAAAGGTCAGGTGTGTTCAAATTTATGCAGAATAGACATTTTCAAAAAATGCCCTGCCAGGAAGCCAGGTTGGCTCTCTGATAGGCTGCTGGTGTGGTTGAGGAGACAGGGAGCTCAAGGAGTTCTGCAGCCCTTAGGAGGAAACAAGAGTACTGTGCTAACTAGTGGGGAAGCCTGAAGCTATACTGTGGAACAGAGGAGCTGGCGGAGTGGAGCAGTTTGTGGGGATGGCTGGGGCGGATCACGGGACAGCTGGTGGCAGCAGAGCGGCTGGCAGAGCGGAGTAGCTGTGGGACGGGTGGAGCGGCCCACAGATCGAGAGGAGCCGAGCAGTTTGCAGGGAGAACTGGAGCAGCTCATGGAGCAGAGCAGCTGGTGGAGCGGAGCAGTTTGTGAGGACGGCTGGAGGAGCAGAGTGGAGCGGCTGGTAAAGCGGAGCAGTGCGTGGAGAAGGGGGAAGCAGAACCCACGGAGAGGCAGGGCAGTTTGCCTGGACCACGTAAGGTGCCCCTTTCTACCCAGGCTAGTGGGAAGGACCTCTACAGATAAACTCTCGAACTCTGGGGTGGCATTGACCAGAGACTTTTGGGTTGTTGGACTTTGGAGTGATTGGACTTAAAACCCTAAGGGGAAAAAGGACATTGCCAAACGTACTTGGAGGTGGGTGTTTGTTTATGGTTTGTGTTATAACCCTGTTTGTGGTGTTTCTCCAATGGGATGCCGCATTGATTCCTTCCTTTATTAAAAAGATTTTGCTACACTCAGACTCCGTGCTTGCGAGAGGGGAAGTATTGCCTCCTAGAGGTGCCCAGGGGTTGTGGTATGTGAGTGTCCCAGGTCACTGGGTGGGGGCTCGAGCTGGTTTGGCATTGTGTTACTGAAACGGAACCCCTGGATACTGAACCCGGCCCTTGTTGCTGCCAACTCAGAGGGGCAGAAGGGTTACATTTTAATGTTTTAAAAGTTATTTGCAGTAAAGAAAATCAGTCTAAAATGTTCTCTAGTATTCAAGATAAAGCAATTCAGTATCTGCCCAGATAATATAACACAGAGAAATTAGCCCACCTGGCACTTTATGGGACTTAGGGTTGGGTGGAGGGTTAAACTGGTTTTCAGTTCATTTTCCTTTCCTTACTTTTTTTGTTTTGTTTTCTTTAGCAACCCTTAGGAGACGTGGGTGAGCTGTGCTTTTTTTTATCAGTGTTTTCTACATAGTACTGAATTCCTGATGTTCCCATAATGTAATAAGTTCTATATGAAGCTTTGTAGAGAGCAGAGAGTGTTATGTTATTGGAATTCCCAGTTCTGTTCTCGCCTGCTTTGTTTTACACATTGTGTGTGTGTTACATTAATTACTCTATTGATCTATGGGGACTTGATAATTATTCTGTAATAGTGTGCACCCAGTATTCACAGGCGCACATTGGGATATATGCTTTCATATTGAACTTACTAATACAAACTTGTGGGTATTATACAGCACCTGTCCAGTATTTGGCACAGAAAAGAGAAAAATCTAACTCTTGCACAAGAAATCTACAGCCTGTGTTTGCTCCTCTCCTCCTAGGAACCAGGCTATGCAGAGAATGGCTGGAGCTAACATCTCCATCAGAAAAAGCAAAGCAATACTGTAAGTGGAGAAAGGATTTGGGAGTTATTCTCTTTTTAAGTGTGGACCCACAGGGTAAAGAGTCAACCTGGGACAGGTAGGTTGTAAAAAGAGTGTTAGCTATGCAGTTTTGTGAACATGGTAACAGGGATGGAACTCAAGTGAAGAGCTTCCATGGGCATCGTCTGGTTCTGAAGCACCCACACTGTATTGGGTGCTAATGTTTTCACAGTACAGTGTGGAGGCAGACAGGTAGAGCTATAAGGCCCCATGCAGAGAAAGCTGGGTTGATCTCAGAGTCATCATCAAGGTACTATATGAGGGGAAGAGAAGCTGGAAGGCAATGGGGACCAGAAACAGGTATCCTTCTTCGATGTGTTCCTTGGACAAGGAACATCCATGACCCATCTACTTATCCTCCCATACTCTTAAGCAAAAGCCCATTCCTTGCTGTCATTTGCCTCCAACTTGTTCTCATACCATCTCCAAAACCTCCTAGCACAGACCACGGTCCACCCTGCACATGCCCAAATTGTATGACATGCACCATCTATTTCTCCATTTCTGTTCCCTCTCATACTGCTGTGATGACTCTGAGAAATGTCCCCTGTAAAAACAAAATCTGGTTACCATCTGCTTCCGTGGTACCTTTAGTCAATATTGTGATGTCCAGGGATGGTTTCCCCTCAATTCTCTCCAGCTCACAGAGTGAGCTTTTCTTCTAACGATATATATTGGTTTTACTCTTTCAACTTCCGTGTCTCCTGTGGGGCAGGGCAGAAGACCAGAAGCAAACCAGCATCTCCCTTAGGAACTGAACAGGCTCTTTCCTAGAGTTTCTAACCATTGAATAAACTATTACTAAATCCAGAGCTAGGGTAGGAGCTTCCTCACAGTCTGGAGCAGGGTGATGAGACCTGAGGTCTTGCTTCCTTTTAGGGCCTCTGGCAGGTGTAGGCTCTTGACTGAAGCACAGTGGAAAATCTCAGTGTACGGGGAATCCTGAGCTGGAGGCATCAGATCAATGTCATTTTGTTGGAGTCTCAAGTCCTGCCTAGAAATGGTGAGGACTTTTACCTTCAGCAGTACTGGGGCCAGAGGAAGGGCTGTGAGAGGAAATTGTCAAGTAAAGAGCTACCTAGCAGTGCACAGTCCAGACAGGAAATCAGCAGGCAGTGACCCTCTGCCAGTGAAGGTAGAGGCAACTGGAAAGTCCAGTGCACCACATTCCTCAATCTGAAGAAGAGAGGGCAGTGGGTGAGTAAGACAGCCTGGCCCCTCTATATGCAAGGGGCTATGTGTTGGAAAGTATCAAACCCGTGGCAGCAAGGCAAGGGTAAAGGAGCTTCTTTGGGCATAGGAAGCCATGCTTCCTCACCTCTTCTGGGCCTGGTCCCTGAGGAGAAAGCATTTAAAAGGAAGTAATTCAGCTCAGTCTGGGCTCTAGCCTCCTGCCTGGAAGGTGCCGGGTTTCACACTGCTAGGACCGAGCCCCTGAAAGCCCATCGACCATGGGAGCTGAAGGTGATGTCTCTCTGTTGCCAGCAAAGGAAACTTCTCAGATAGTTCAACAGAAAATCTGGCAGGGATTCCAAGTCCAGCCCAAGATGCCACCGAAGGGACAGAGACAAAGTTAGGAAGTGACCCAGGGAGCACATTTACAGGTATCAAGCCCTAAGGTCAGTACAAGGGCTACTGCTTCAAAGGGCCATGGGTCAGAACCTGATGGAGTAGGGCAGGCCTGGGTTCCCCTACCCCCTCACTTTCACCACTAGGCAAAACTAACCCAAGATATAGTTGCTAGACAAGGCAGCCACTGGATTCTTGCCATTAGGTGTTACACCTCAGAATATATCCACTAGGCCATACCTCTGGCCCCAGAACACACAGCCAACCCCTGACAGGTTATTTGAAGGAAATGGTTACCCCAATGGGCAGCAGGGGAGCAGGGAGTGATGGCCTCACAGATACTCTTGGGAACTTTGCAGTCAGGTTTGAAATTTGTGACTCAGGTTCATCTCCAGTGATGTGAGTGATGGTCCCACTGACACCAGTGACCTCCTCCTGACACCCAAGGAGCTGCAGAGATCCTGCAAATTGGCCTCTCTGAAGAGGCAGTAGAGGAAAATTGAAGGTATGGCAAAAATTGCCCCATCGTCATCTGGGCTCACACAGGAGATTTTGGCCCTAATCATGCGCAGCCAATGACCTAGCCATTGGGGGATGCTAGCCCCTAGCCCCACCCCTTGTGCCTGGTGACCTGCCCCTCCCTCTTTCCTTTTACCCCCACCTCTGCAAGAGCCCAGAGCACCCCCTACCATGGTCCATGGCATCAGCCCAACCCCAGTGCACCAGGTAGCCACCCCTAGCCCCAGAGTGCTGGGCAGCACGGTCTGAGCTCCAACTGCCCTGAGTCCTTGTGGGAGGCAGGCCGGCCAGCCCCAGCCAGGGCAGAGTGCCAGGAATTGCAGGAGCAGACCTGGGGGCAAAGCGTGGGCAGGGCCATGCCAGGCTGTTTGGGGAGGCACAACCCCCCCCAGCCAACAATACCCAGTGCCCATGGCCCTAACCCTGCATATGTGCCATGGAGGCAGCATGAAGGCCCTCCTATCACTGGGCAGCAAAATGTCACATATGTGGGTGAAGCCTGTTCTGGAGCTCAGAGGCAGCCCACCTCCCAAGGCAAGGGTTCAGGTCCTCCCCAGTCCCAGCCCATAATGCCAGCCCCCTTAATGTCTCCTGGCACCTAGGGAGCTGCAGAGTCCTTTAATGGGAACATTCTGAGGCTGTGGCAGGAGGAGATCTTTGTTAGCTGGGCTCCTGCAAGAGCTTTGGAGATCCGCCAGTGCAGATGTGCCATGGAGGCACCATGAAGATTCTCCCACCAGAGGGCAGAAACGTCCTGCGTATGTATGGAGCCTGATCTGGACATCGAGGGCAACCCAGCTCCCAAGGTGAGGGTCCTGATGAGCCCCAGGCCTAGCTTCCTGGTCATTGTTCCAGACTGGGAAAAGCTTCCAGGAAGACATGGAGGAACAGACATTGAATACTAACACTAAGATTGCCAAATTTCTAATTGCACAAAACCAAATACCCTTGTCCCACACCCTGTCCTGCCCCTTCCCTGAGGCCCCTCCCCCACTCACTCTAGCCTGCCTCCCTCCATCATGTGCTCTCCCCCACCCTCACTCATTTTCATTGGGGTAGAGCAGGGGGTTGTGCAGGAGGGGGGTGAGGGCTCTGGCTATGGATGCAGGTTCTGGGGTGGGACTGAGGATGAGGGGCTTTCGGTGCAAGAGGGGGTTCAGAGCTGGGGTAGGGGGTTGTGATGTGGGAGGGGGTATAGGCTCTGGGGGAGAGTTAGGGTGTGGGAGGGGGTTCTGACCTGGGGCAGGGAGTTCGGGGTGTGGTGCCAGCTGGGCAGTGCGTTATCTCAGGTAGCTCCCGGTCGGCAGCACAGTGGAGCTAAGGCAGGCTCTCTGCCTGCCCTGGCTCCGCACTGCTCCCAAAAGGGGCCGATATGTCTGACCCCTAGGCGGCTCTCCATGGTGTATGCTGCCTGCACCCGCAGGCACCTCCTTGAAGCTCCCATTGGCTGCAGTTCCCAGGGGCAGTGGTTCCCTTGGGCAGAACGTGGAGCTTCCCTGACTGCCCCTACGCTTAGGGGTCGGACATGCTGGCCGCTTCTGGGAGATGCGCAGAGCCAGGGCAGGCAGGTAGCCTGCCTTAGCTCTGCTGCCTCCAGATTATACTTTTAATGGCCCAGTCAGCGGTGCTGACTAGAGCATCTAGGGTCTCTTTTCAATAAGGCATTCCAGTCGAAAACCAGACACCTGGCAACCCTAACTAACATAGTCTCCTCCATAGCCCCAGACTGTAATTGCAGGCCCTCACTCTCTCCTTCCCAGCCATAGGCCTCACCTCCATCACTGTCTCATCCTCAGCTCTGGCCCATAACACCAGCATCCCTCACTGTTTTCTCCCGTAATTCAGTTCCTCACATCAGCCTCACTAAGTAAGCACTGGCTCATTCTGATCACTAAATCCAGCCTGTGTTTTTGGCTCATTCCTCAGTCTAGCACACTAGCCCCCCCGCCCCTGAGCCCCTTCTCTCCTACCCTGGCTCCATCCATTGGTCCGCATTTGTGTCTCTTTCCTTCTCTCTGCAGTTACATGGTGCCCATCAGAGCCTCCTCTGCTGCCAGGGCTTTAACATCAGCCACTTCAGACTCCCCTGTCCTCCATGTGCTAGAACATCAGTCCCTATCAGGGTCCCCACTCCTGCTATGGAATGAAACTGCCCCTTTTTTATTACAGCATAAAACACTGGACATTAGAAAAGTACTCTGCCTGTAACAGTCACCGCATTCCCCTTCTGTGCCCACTATGTCTCTCACCAACCATTCTGAGACAGCACTTCTGAGGAAGAGCACAGACGTCTTTATTTCTATGACTTGGTACAATAGTAGAGTGACCCTCACCTGTCGCTGTCTGCTCTGACCTCAGATCTTAGTTTTCACTGAGTACATCAGAAGGGTATCAAATATATGCAAGGACAAGTAGCAAGAACTCCTGGTGACAGCATCTAATTAATTTTTGTGGGTGTTTCCAAGCAGCTTTGGAGTTGGTCAGTGCCATGGAGATAAGAAATCCATGTCTCTGTCTCACCTCTGCCCACTCAGCCTCTCAAACAGCTGCAGATGTGTGTGGGTCACACAGGAAGGCTCTGTGGTGATAGCACCTTCCACAGTCAAATTGCTTACAAATTTCTGATCCTTGAGGGCATCACGCACCATGGCTGTCTAGAAGCACACATTACACAAATTATCACCATCAATATTTATACATGTAAAACTCATAGTAGATAGACTGGAAAATGGAATTTGGGGAAGCAATTAAGCAAACCTGATGCACATCAAAGAAACTGCCCTGCATGGATACTGCATTTCTTCATTAATCACCAGAAGCAACACAAAAATAGCTCATTAGTACTGGTATTGCCTACCCCAGGCATTCAAAAGTCATGAGTCAGGCCTTCAAAATCATGGGATTTGCTCAAAAACCGTGAGATTTTTTTAAAATAAATGTTGGGTTCTTTGTATTTGCTTTCTGGTTTCTAAGCCTTTAGAGTGAACTCTGGGCATGTTTTCAAGCTTTTCTCTGTAATCATGAGGGCTAGAAAAGTATTATTTTTTTAATTAAAGCTGAGATTCTGTTGCAATCTCTTGATTCCAGTGGCCAGGGCCAGATATCAAATATTGCCAGACTCACAATAAAATGATGAGAGTTGACAGCACCAAGTACCTAGGGAGTGTTTTTATTCTTAAATTCAGGAAAACTCAGGATTGGCCTAACTCTGCTCTCATTGAAGTTACTTCACTTGGAAAATCTATCCCTTAATTTTATTTCAAATGAAAGATTGTACTCTACAGAAATTGACTTGGCCTCTTACAGACTGACCCTTTGGTGTATCAGCAGGAAGCACTGGGGGACCATCTCACCTTGTGTGTTAGGTTCTCTGCATATAGCATATCTCTACATCTTTCCCTGTTGTTTTCTATCTGATTTTGTAATATGTTTTGGTCAGTTACTCAGGCTGTCCCTCCTTCTCCAAGCAGGTATCAGCAAAAGGTAGGCATTGACAGGGGCGGCTCTAGGTATTTTGCCGCCCCAAGCACGGCAGGCAGGCGTCCTTCAGCGGCTTGCCTGCGGGAGGTCCCTGGTCCTGCGGATTCGGCGGCACACCTGCAGGAGGTCCCCCGAAGCTGTGGGACCAGTGGACCCTCCTCAGGCATGTCACCAAAAGCAACCTGCCTGCTGCTCTTACGGCGACCAGCAGAGTGCCCTCCGTAGCTTGCCGCCCCAGGCACGCGCTTGGTGTGCTGGTGCCTGGAGCCGCCCCTGGGCATTGAGACTAGGCTCTGGTGAGACTCAGTGAGAAACAGGAGAGTGTGAGTCGAGTACTGTTGAGTGAAGAAGAGCGGAAGAGTGGAAAGGAGCTGCTGGAGGAAGGCTCAAGGGTGAATCTAAAGGACTAGCTAGCGTGTGCCAGAAGACGATAAAGTACAACTTTGATGATCCCTAAAATTAACCTTGACAAGTGAGTTTGAACTCTGCATCTGTCTTTTCTTTGTCATAAACCCCAGGGACAGAGACAACTCCATATAGAAGCATCTCAGGATGTGTCTTTCTCTGGAGATCTGCACCCAACGTCTGTCTGATAAGCCCAGTCAGGCAGTCCCCACTGAATTAGCCACTTTCTCACAAATGCAGAACTTGTATGACCCACACTCCACAGCGTTAACATTTGCACCTTGAATTGACACACTGATCGGGTAAAGACTGGAACTAGCTTCTGGGATCCGAAACCTGGAACAGAAAGTCAGAGTTTATAACCAGCTGCAGCCAGTTTCATGTGGTAAAAATCACTAATCAACATTATATAAGCCCAACCAGTGCCACCCCTTTGAACTTTAACTAGAAGTGCATTAAGGTAAGTCAGCTGTCAAGTACAGCCTGTCTGTACCTGGTGGGCGTGTGAGTGATGGATGACAAGGACGTTGTGTAAGTGAGTGAGTGAGTCCATAATTAAGGATCACTTCTTCCTTCTTCATACCTAGAATTTGAACAGTTTCTAGCCATGCAGAGACTTACAGGTCAGTGGAGAAAGCTCTGCCATCCTCCCATAACCAGGATCCATCAGCTCCTTTGCGGGATAAGGCAATCCAGAAAGAATAGGAACTATAAGACTGTGCTGATCTTATTATGAAACCCTGTATGGAAACATAAGCAAAGCTCTGAATCATACCCTTTCCACTGCCAGTCAGAACTGGAAAGCTGCAAAGGGAGAGAGGCACAGAGAGAAAGGAAACTCATTGGTTTCAGGTGTTTATAACAAAGGCTTGTTTTGCAAGGAAATCTGCCTTGGGTTTTCCAGTTCCAGCAGTTAGTTCTATTTCACAGGCCAGGAAAGGTGAGGTGCTGAATGCCCTCAGTAACTATGGGCTCAGCACTTCTCAGGATCATATAATGGGCAAGGAAGAATTCTTTCCATCAAACTCTGCATACAGCAGTGATGAGGGAAGTGAAAGGTCTTAGCCCTTGAGATGAGCTTTGTCTGGTGTTCTGGTTAGGCTGGCCAAAATAAGAGTAATCAAATCACATGCTTCAGGGTTTAAACTGATCACCAATGGCAGTCTGGGAGGAATTTTCCCCACAGTGAACATCTTTGCCTTCCCAGTCAGGTTTGCTTTCATGTATTACATTCTGCTTCATCTGGTATTGGAGGAATCAGGAAATGAGATGGTCTGGGTGTTTTGATTTGGGAGGTCAGGGAGCAGGATGACAAACTAGACTGACTAATTTTCTAATGCAATAAGGCAAGAGATGGAAAGCCAGCCAAGTATAGGACCAGCAGTCTGTTCCAATATGGCTGGAGAATGGATATCAAATAGAACTACTAAATGATCTACTGAAGTTTGGTTTGAGGTGGGATAGGGAAGTACATGGAAAAGCTTTTATCTGGTAGGGCAAGTCCTATGGCCCGGATCCTTTGATAGGTATATATAAGCATAATCCAGTGTTCAGTGGAACGACACTGATTTACACCAGAAAAGGATGTGGCCCTATGTTCCTATATTTCAGAGTCTGAGCACCATCTCCTGGATTTCTTCTCCACTCAGCTGAACATTAGAAATAAAAAAAAGTACCCTTAAAGTAGATAGAAAAATGAATCATTACCAGCTCCTCCTTACGCTCTATCTTAAGAAATCTGGAATCCAGGGAAGAGCAAAGAGCTTTGCTTTCTTGCCAAGTTTTCCATTTGGTAGAAAGGAAGTACCAGTCCTCTCTATGCTGTAGTCAGTTCTCAGGGCAAGGGCTGCATCTATATCCTTGAAAATAAAATACCATATCACCATGCTTATCAATGGCAGCATCTAGAGATTTCCCTCTAAAGGATCACAAAAACACTCCACAAACTGTATAATGGAACAGCAATAGCCACTCTATAGTTAAAGCTGCAGCTAAGTCAGCCAAATCACCAAGAGTTTGGCTGAGCACTTAAAAACCAACATTGAAGAGCTTCCTACAGCTCTAGTAATACTAACTCATTTAGAATTTGATCAGATCCACCAGGGCTAACATCTCTATTTTCACAAATGAGACCTTGAATGCACACAAGCAATGAGGGCCTCATTTTATGTCTCAGCTGAGCCAATACATCCATCAGCACAATGACTTTGTGACAGAGCACTACCTCTTCCCCAGAGAAGACAGGGTTAACTTTACCCTGTCTTCCCCCTTAAACCTGCACTCATGCCTGTAGAAGAGTATGAGAGAAGGCTGCTCCTGAGAGCCTTTGGGCACGCTGGGTGTCAAAGACACAGGGGCAGAGACCTACCATGGGAGTTTTCTATTTACACGTGGGTGTGTGTGAATTAATTTCTTAGAGCTGGTAGGACCATTTGAAGTTTTGTTGAAATATGCTGCTTAGTCAAAGCTGAAATGTCTGGGGAAAATGTAGCAGTTTCAACAATGTTTTTACTAGGAAGGCTTTTTGAGAGCATATCCCTCATGTATAGGCTGGTGGTTAGGCCAATGGCCTGGAATATAGGAGACCCAGGTTTAAGTCCCCACTCTACCTAATTCATAGGAGAGTTTTTCATCCCAGATCAGTCTGGGAATTGAACCTGCTGTGTCTCCCACTTCAGTGCCCTACCCCACAAGCTGTACACACCTCTTCCTTAATTGAAAAGCTCAAGTTTTGACCTGACAGTGGACATTGACACAATTCCATTCTCATGAAAACATTCACAAGGTTTTATTTTTGTTCCGGTGTGTAATGAAAACAAAATCTGAAACCTCAAAATTGCCTACAAACAGAATTGTTGTCCCATTATTTTATTTATATTGTCCGTAGCGCTATTATTTTTATTTCTTGTTTGAAACACTGGGCCTGATTCTCATCAGGCGTGCACATTATGAAGCCATTTACACTTGTGTGACCATTCTGATTTGGCGGCATTTCATATCCACTTTGCACTCTTTTTGTACAGGTGCAGATGATGGCACAAGGAGTAAAGCAGCAGAGAATCAGACCCATTATTCCTTAAGAAGAAGCCTTTACTGTTAGTGACTGTGTTTATTCCTTTCTGCCATGCCATTTTGTTAGCTGATTTCCCCTTGAACACCAAACAGAGACTCTGGTTCAACACTGAAGTCAGAAAGAAGCAATCAAAATATTGGATTGTTTATCTGATCCTCGTGCAGACTACTCCAAACCAGGGCTGCCCAGAGGATTCAGGGGGCCTGGGGAAAAGCAACTTCAGGGCCCCCTTCCATAAAAAAAAATGTTGCAATACTAGAGAATCCTATATTCTCATGCAGGCCCCTGAAGGGCCCCGGGCCTGCGGCAAATATCCGCACTTGCTCCCCTCTTCCACTACTGTCAGGGCGGCCCTGCTCCAAACCAAATAAATTTGCAAAATTCCTGCATCTGGTTGGGATAGCAATACAATAATGAAAACACTCTTTCTCTTGTGGTAATTTGGGAGGTCCAATTCTGGTTTACAAATGGATGCAGGAATTGTTATTTATTTATTTATTTATTTTTAAAGAAAAAGGTACCCAAGACTATTTGGAGAGCTTAGAAAAGGTTCAGGGAACTTGGCTCTTGTTTTGGGATGGTTGTTTCTTTCTGTATAGTGGTTCACCCACCTGTAGTTCACAGTACAATTTTGTATTGCTACAAATCCATAGCTAACTAGGAATGTCATAGTTGCCAGTGTATACCCTGGCTTCTCAGGACTTCATGCCGGATGGTAATTAAGATGGAACAATGTGGAATATTGAACCTTTATGATCTGATTTATTTTGATTTTCATTCTAGGAGACTGCTGCTATTTTGTGTTCAGTTTAGAGGCAGCCTATTACAGAGGGGATTACCACAGAAACTTTTATTCAATCTGCTCCCCTGCTTCCCTTTTTTTATTGTAAAATAAAAGTGATGTAGACTGATAGTATATGGTTGCAATATGTATATGAAAACCTAACAAACTCAGATTTTCCTTCATGAAAAGACCAAGCCCATACTGAATAAGTGATAGAAAAATCACCAGCATAGGGTCTATTAAAACAGCTGAGGAGTTTTGCTCACATCCAGTAGAGATCAGTGATGCTCACACTAAGGTTTTCATTAACACATACTACAAAGAGGCTGCCTTGAGGAGATCAATGTATTCAAGAAGTAGAGCTACTCAGGAATTTTCTGACAAAATGTTTTTTCTTTGGACAATGCTGATTTATCAAAAACAAAAACTTTTCACAGGAAAGAGTCAGTTTTGACAAATCTGAAGATTCAAAATCTTTTGAAAAGAAGACTTGAAATTGTCAGAATGTTCCATTTCAACATTTTCTAAATAAAGACTTTCATTTTTTGTTTTCAAATTTTAGTAATTTATATTTTTAAAAGGAACAGTTTTAAAAGGGTGATATCAAAATAAAATGTTTTGATTTGATCTGATCCATTTTTTTTCAATTTATTGGTTCATGAAAATTTTCTAGAATTCAATGTTTCATCCCTAGAAAAGTTTTTTTTTTTCATAAACTCCTGTGGGATGGAAAAAAAAATTTCCTGTCCAGCTCTACCAACAAGCACTCCCTAGGAAAAAAGTTACCTCTGTAGCTTGCCAGTTGCTGCACAGTCTCTGAAAGGTTTAGGTTCTGCATTTGGAGAAACTCCAGCTGCTGGGTGAGGTTTCTCAGAATTTCCCTTTTCTGGGTAAGGTTTTCATGCCATTCACTCACTAGATGGGAAACCTGAATGACTTCAATTCACAATACAACTAGAATGAAATTGTTCCATTTAATATTAGAATATGTTATATATTTGCATATGAAGTATATATAAATGTATATATGTTGAACGAAAAGGCATCCTTTTAAAAGTGGAGCTTAAATCCTAGTGAGGAAAACAGAAGGAGCATAAACTCTGGCAAGTGAAGCGTAAACATATAATTAGGAAGGCCAAACAAGAATTTTAAGAACAGCTAGACAAAGATTCAAAAAGTAATAGGAAAAAAAATTTTTTTTAAGTATATCAGAAACAGGAAGCCTGCTAAACAACCAGTGAGGCCACTGGATGATCAAAATGCTAAAGGAGCACTGAAGAATGATAAGGCCATTGCAGAGAAACTAAATGAATTCTTTGCATTGGTCTTCATGGCTGAGGATATGAGGGAAATTCCCAAACCTGAGCCATTTTTTTTAGGTGATATATCTGAGGAATTGTCCCAGATTGAGGTGACATTAGAGGAGGTTTTGAAACAAATAGATAAATTAAACAGTAAGAAGTCACCAGGACCAGATGGTATTCACACAAGAGTTCTGAAGGAACTCAGATGTGAAATTGAAGAACTACTAGCTGTGGTTTGTAACCTATTATTTAAATCAGCTTCTGTACCAAATGACTGGATGGTAGCTAATGTGACTCCAATTTTTAAAAAGGGCTCCAGAGGTCATCCCGGCAATTACAGGCCAGTAAGCCTGACTTCAGTACCGGACAAACTGGTGGAAACAGTAGTAAAGAATAAAATTGTCAGACACATAGATGAATATAATTTGTTGGGGGAAGAATCATAGTGGTTTTTGTAAAAAGAAATCATGCCTCACCAATCTACTAGGATTCTTTGAGGGGGTTAATAAGCATGTGGATGAGGGGGATCCAGTGGATGTAGTGTACTTAGATTTTCGGAAAGCCTTTGACAAGGTCCCTCATCAAAGGTTCTTAAACAAAGTAAGCTGTCATGGGATAAGAGTGAAATTAAGCCTCATACCCCAGCTCCCTGGAAGCATTTGAAACACGCATTATCCCTGCTTCAAAGACTATGAAACTGAGATTGGACTAAGCTCCCAGACAGCAAGGAAAAGTTTCCAGATCCGCTAATGCCCAAGCTTTACCTGAACCACAAGACTGCATTTCCTCTCCTTACTTTATTTCAAAATATGTTAAGGGTTCACACTGAATTTTTAGCCCAGCTTCCCTGCTGATACTTACACTTCACACGCAGGACCCCAGCTGTTACCAGCAAACCAAAGCAGAAGATCCCAAGAATCACTACTGCAAGTCTCCAATAAGGAGATGGAGTGGGAGATTCTGAGATAAAGAAAAGGAAGGGAATCGACAAATATATGGATCCTCTCACATCTAGGTCACCAGTTCATAGATTGCCCCAAGTCAGCTGTGACTGAAAGTCATTCCTGTCTGATGGCTGTGCAGCTATGTGAAATGAATTGGTGGGTTCACTCCAGTTCATAGTAATACTTTAAAAAAAACCTCCTCTAATAATTGTGCTACTGATTGGCCCCCTCTTGAGCAGACAGATGCCAAGGACTGCATGAATCATGGAAATAGAAATACCCAGTGGCATTTATATATATGGATAGGTTAAAAATATTGAGATGGACAGAATAGAATGTAAGTGACTAACATATAGAAACATGTAAATGTATGCGTGTAAGAAATAAAACCCTCCCCACCGTATGCATTTGTTACCAAACACATATATATATATATGTCTAAAACATGGCCAAGATTTTCAGCCGTGGTTAGTGATTTTGGGTGCCTTCATTTTTGAGTGCCCAGCTTGAGACACTTTGAAGAGGCCTAATTTTCAGAAATTACCTTCTGAAACACACGTCCTCTGAAAATCAGGCCTCTTTAAAAGTGTCTCAAATTGGGCACCCCAAAAAATGGACATTCAAAATCACTTTTGAAAATGTTGGCCATATAAACACAGGCATGATGCACAGAGAGTACTCAAACATAGACATGCATGGAAATATATAGCTACCTACAAGCAATATGGAGACAAACATATATATGCAAACACAGATACTGAATGCATGCATAGCCATACACACACACACACATACACTAATAAGCTGAGCTCTCATTTACTTCTCTGATTTTTTTTTTTAACCAAAGATGAAGAGTCTCAGCTGGAATATCAATTCTGTGCCGAAGTTCACCCTGTGAAATCCTGTAGATCCAAACAATCCAACATCTGGATTAACCATCCCCCATTCCCAGCCCTAAGGGGAAGCATTCTACAGAGTCTGACTTTATTCTCTATCTAAGGCCATGGCTACACTGGAGAGTTGCAGCGCTACTAGTGGGTTTACAGTGCTGCAACTTACTCACCGTCCACACTTGCAAGGCACATACAATGTTGCACCTCCCTGGCTGCAGCGCTGGCTGTACTCCTGCTCTGCCTGGGGTATAAGGATTGCAGCGCTGGTGATGCAGCGCTGCTCCACAAGAGTGGCCACCAAAAGCGCTGTAATTGGCCTCCGAGGTATTCGGAGGTATCCCAGAATGCTTGTTCAGCCACTCTGCTGTTTTGTTGTGAACTCCGGGCTCCTGGAGCTGCTTATCTAAAAGACAAACACAGCTCGTTTGTTTGAGCAGAGGCAGGCAGGGGGATTCCCTTGGAATCTTCACAGTTTGCTTGAGGAGAGAAGCAACACAGAGGGGGGGAATCATCCGTTTTGGAGCAGCTGCTTATCTGGTCTGAAGGCTATTTGCATTTAGTGAATAAGAGAGGGGTGGGGGAAGGGGTCAAAACTTTTAAAATGAATGAAGGTTGGTGCTGTGTATCTTCCAGTACTTAGAACTTGCAACGCATGGAGCTGACACAGTGTCAGCTCCAAAAATCCACTCACTCTCTCTCCCCCACGCTCCCTGTCACATTCTATCCCACCCCCCTCTTTTGAAAAGCATGTTGCAGCCACTTGAATGCTGGGATAGCTGCCCATAATGCACCACTCCCAACAGCGCTGCAAATGCTGCAAATGTGGCCACACTGCAGCGCTGGCAGCTGTCAGTGTGGCCACACTGCAGCGCTTTCCCTACACAGCTGTACGAAGACAGCTGTAACTCCCAGCGCTGTACAGCTGTAAGTGTAGCCATACCCTAAGATCCAAGGATCCTTCGGAGGGCTGGTAATGGGATAGCCACCAGATTGGCTACTTACAGAGAATCCCCCCAGGAAAGTGTTCCTCAGCATTGTAAACTGATAAATTAAGATCCTGTAGGAATTTTGTTAGACTAATTCTTTGTTCCGCTAGCACCTTTAATCCTGAATGGTTCCAAAGCACTTTAAAAACTGTATATACCCTACAGAACAGGGATCAACCACACACACAGCACTGTTGTGAAGCTACACAGCATTATTTTTATAGACTCTGAAGTTAAAGGCCAAAGGGTCTTTTTCCAGCCATCTGTTCCATCCAGAATTGTTCCCTACAGAATATTCTTAAGTGTTTTGTCCAATTCAATTTTAAATAACCCAATAATAATCCATCATTTCCCTTGGGAAGACTATTTCGCTGACCTCTAGGAACTGATGCCTAATATCTAGCCCAAAAATATCCCCTTTTCCTTAACTTCATCCCATTATGCCTAGTTAGACCCCTTTGCTCCTGCATAAAGAGTTCCTCTGCATTCTTGGTGTATACACTCTTCAAATACTTGGAGCTATTAGTCATATTCTTTCATTACTAATTGGTTAGCTAAGAGAGATATACTGAGTAACAAATTCTACCCCCATGTCACCCAAATGCCTTCAGTCCCAGTGATTTAAGAGGGATCATTTGTGTGCATATCAAGAGATAATATGAGTCTTAGCTCTTCTACTCTTTTCTGAAAACCAGTCCCTCCAGCTTCTTAGCAGTATAGCTCCTCTCCCTCTAATTTGTCAACAGATTTCTGGTCCTGGAGCTGAATGCAGTTTTCTAAGAGAGGTCCCATCAGTGTCATACACAGAGGGATAGCACTGAATGCTGTATTCTCAATAAGCAAGCTCACCATATAAGGATCTACCCCACTCTTTTACCTTTTGCTTTGGCTTCATGGGGCTCCTGGTTCCTGGGCCGCTCCACTGTCATGAACTTCAGATCTGCATAGGTCACTTCAGCCATTTTTGGCAAGGTTCTGAGAGAAATCCAGGTTATGGCTCAGCATGCAGAGGGAGAGACCGACAGAGGTACAGTTCTGGGTGTGATCCTCGAATGGTCAGAGTCATTAGAAATGAGAGAGTGATTCATCTACAAATCAGACAGGGACAATGGCTCATGCCAGAGTTTTATAAAACACAAAATCTGGGACATTTGAGGAGCTTGTTTTATACATTGTGGTAGCTTTTACAATAGATTCACAAACTCGCATTTATTTCATCATCTGCCTCTGCAGAAACACAGTGGGAATGGGATAGGGAGTCCTGCATTTCTTGGTTACTGCCATAAATGCATAGAGAGATTTATGGAGAGACAGAGAGAGTGAGCTGAAATGTGATTAATAGGAAGTGGGCTAGAGAGGGCTAGATTCAAACTGTGCTTTACAGATTTCTTGAGGCTTCACTGCAATATGCATTCCAATTCTCAACTTTATTACACAATTATTAACACTCAGTAAGTTCAAACAACAGTGCTCTTCCATGCTCCCACTCCTCACTAGTCCTGTGGAGAACAAGAGTCCAAGCCTGAGAACTGAACTGGTTCTTTTAGGTGCTTTTGTGCTCCTGCTCCTAGGGTGTAGCAGATCCAGTTTTCATAGCCAACATCCCACCTAAGGACTAAAAGAATCAGAATTGGAACCAAATTCAGGTCTTTCATCAGGCAACTCAGAGCACTAACTGCAGTAGGCATCAGGCCCAGTCCTTTCAGTGCTGCCAACTCCAGAAAGTGTGATACCAATATTAGGAATAAATACTGATTCTCTGTGGTTTACAGATGAGCTGCATCATACCAGGGTCCAGCTTTACTATTTGCAGGGCCCCAAGCCACCAGAAGAAGGAACTCTAGACATGAGTTGCCTTTTCTTCTGTTCCTATTACTTGAGGGTTGCTGGAGACCTGGAAATGTATTGTTTCCTGTCCCTCTAGTCCCACTGCTGCAAAGGAACATATGGAGGAGTTGCAGAACCTCCAAAATAGCAGGACCCCAAAATGCTTCTTATTTGATTGAGATTAAAACAGACTCTTAACCAGTCCTAGACTCTGTAGCAGTCCCAGCTGCTGCCTGTGAGAGATCAGGAATAGGTCTTGAACTTGAGTTTCTTGCAAGGCAGCACATGGCACTAATTCAAGGAGCACAAGAACCCAGACTCAGTGGCATTCTCACTAATTGTCACTCCAGGGGGCAACATACCAGTATTAGGCATGCAGAATGCTAACCCTTTGGTGGCACCAAGCCCCGCTTCCACATCATCCCCAGATCTCACCAGCCCCAGGGAGTAAAGGATCAGAGGTCCTATTCTCCTGACAGAGAAACTCTTACCTCTTTCAGTAGGAAAAATGGGCACTATGACCTGGACTCCATGGATTTCTTGCACAGCAGTGCAGACCACTAACTCCTAGCTCAGCCACCACATTGAATCTTCTGTGAGGTGGGTGCAGCAGCCTGCTTGGAACTTGGAGGCTAAAGCACAGGTTGCAAAAGGAAGAGTTTACAGAAGGCATCAAGAAGTCAGTCTGTATGCACATGGGCTAGAATGCTACCTGCAGTTGCAGCATCTCTGTAAATAGTTTTCTCTTAATAAACAGCCTGTTTTGTTTTACAAGCTGGAGTCCTTTTGTGTTATTACCCAGCATGTGGTACATGAAACAGTGGACATATCCTTTCTCCAACTACAGGAAAAAACAAATGGCTGTTATGAACCTCAAACTCTTTCCCATCTTCTATTCTAAATTCACAAGGGAAATATCTTATGTGACTAAAGAAGCTGGCCTTAAAAAAAACAGTCCTCAGAAGGATAACAAAGCATGAGTAACAAGGAACTTTCCATTGACTTCCAAGAACTGCATAATTGAATTTAATCAAATCTGGGAGGAGATTGAGACCTTATGAGACTGCTTTAGCCCAGGAGTGTGTGTGTGTGTATGTAAAAGGAGGAGTTCTCTGCTTGTTCACCAGCAAACTATGCTGTCACTGGAGCCCCAGTAGGAAGTATGAAGCTCACTGCTGAACATGTAATGAGCCCTTGAAATCTATGATAACAGCAGAACACATCAACAGGATAAGGATGTTTGTGAGCAATTTTGTAAAGGGTATAATCACTTGCTTTAAACTTCTAAAAAGCGGGGAAATCTGGTGGAGAAAACTCACTTCACTGTAAAACAAATCAAAGGAAAATAAAATTATGGGATAAATGAACCAAAGTATCAAATTGAATGTGAATTATTCTGTCACTGTGTAATAGACTAATGAGGCCATGGCTAAATTACTATGCTCAATTATAACTATGGTATTACCAGAGGCCACAGAAATTAAAGAAATGGAGCCAACATAGTACAGCCAGAATGAATGATCATGTGTTCTCTGAAGCTCACAATTACTGGTTATAATGTTGCTCTTTCATTAGAGAAATGTTTATCACTTTATGTGATATTTTGCCAAATTTGATCAGTCTAAAATTGAAATTTTCTTCTAATACTAGCATTTCACTAAAAATCTGATTGACAATCTATTATCAACAGCTATTGAATTAAAACTAAAAACTGACAATTTGGACTTCAGTGGATGATTACATATGATGGACTAGATCCTCAACTGGTGTAAATCAGCATAGCTCCACTGACTTTCAGTGAAGCAATGTTGATTTACATTAGCTGAATACCTGGCAACTGGAAAGAACAGTTCTGGGAAATGGTCATGCATCTAGGGTCACTGTGAATCAGTTGTAAATTCAATGATCCAGACTTTTTTTTAGATTTATTTCTAGTTTTCTAGGTTGTTAAATGAGGCTGAGTTGTAAATTTGCAGAAAGGTTGAATCCATGCTTATAATTTTCACTTGATTTTTTTGGTTATTGTGTGTTGAACCACTTCAGCTCTAAGAGTTGTACACAGTGAAGGCTGTACAGTCTTTTCATTTGAAACTTCCATAATATATAGGCAAATTTAAAGAAAGAAAAGAACCGGAATCTGGAGCAGTCTGCAGATGGGAAAGAAACCTCTAGTGTGTTTTTGCATGTTTCTCCTTTGCACACCAGTATTCAGTATATAGGCCCAGATCATAAACTAATTTAGATAGAAGGGTGAGGGAGAGATGACCAGACAGATAGACAGACAGATAGCTATCTGAACAGCTAGAGAAGCCCATGACTCTTTTGGAGATTTTAATAGACTCATAGTGGATGGTTCTTAGCCCCTGTTTGGGGAGAATGTGTGTGTTATGTTCATGAATCGATTGGTTCTGGTCTTTGCCTTTAGTAACAATGACCAGGGCTAATGATTCACCAGCTTAATATGGAAGCAACGTGATTGCAACATGGAGTAACAAGTTCCACTAGTCTCTGCACTGCTCACTGCCTCAAACACATATTCATATACCAGTCCTGGATGGTTGCAGGGTAGGAATAATGACATATTACTGAGGAGCAATTTTCCTGTTTCAACTATTGGAAACAGTGTGTGTGAGAGAGATGCTAATTACATACATGGAAGCACTTCATAGATACCCGTGAGCAGTAATGTAATAGAAATCCAAAGTGGTTATACAAGAGGGAAAACAGCAGGTCATTAAAAGAGGCCTATTAAGTTAAATAGCTGGAGGGACAACTGTAATGTATGCAGCAGGAGAAGTAACAAAACATTCTCTACTATGGTAAAGGATTTGTGGGGCATTGGCAGAGCTGTGAGGAGAGCACAGGACTGGAATAGCAGTGGGGCTGCAGGGTCTGACTGAGGCACACTAGCAGAGCTTTGTAAGGCACTCAAGACTTGAATAGTGGAGGTTTCTGCAGGTTAAGGCTGCATGCTTTGGTAGAGCTGGAAAGATGGGGGCCAGGATTGCAATAGCAGAGAGTTCTGCATATCAGGACTGAGGTGATCACCAGAGCAAAGGGGAGAGGCATCAGCTGAGTAGAAGGGAGCACTGCATATGAAGAGTGACGTGGGTGTGAAGAAGTTTTTAGGTATTCCATGACACACACACACACACACCGTTCTGCCCATCCTGCGCCAGCAGGAATGTCCCAAGTGCAGTGTGCTTTCCATTCTGACTCTGGGCTTCTGGTTAGACTCAGCAGGCCAGAACAGCAAAAGTATAATTATGGGAGGGTGTTGCGGGAGGAAAACAGGAGGGGACATATCAGAGTAAAGCAGAAGGTGAACAAATGACCTTCAAACTGCACCAGTCTCCCTGGATGAGGGGGCGGGGAGAGAAGTAATTGGGAATGAATGAGGTCAGACCAGTTTCCCCCCATCCCCCATAGAAGAGAGTTCTCCATTCTCAGTTCTTTCAGGATCATGGGTACATTTTTCTCATCGACTCCCTGAGCTAGATCAGTTGGAAATAGCAAAGCTAAGTGACTGGCATCCTCAGTTCTTTCACTGAAGTGACTGAATGGTGTTTGAGTTCCCTTCTGAAGGCAGAGAAAGAGAGTAACAGAGAGAGATAGATGTTGGCAGAGATATATAAACAGAAAGACAAAGAAAGAAGAAGGCAGACAGAAAACCAGAGTGTGCATGAGAGGGAAAGACAAACCCAAAAGGGTGCAGAAAGCGGTAGAGTAAGAAGAAGAGAGAAGGAACTCACCCTGGAAAGGGAGTTTCCCTGCTTCTCACCCCACTGTGAGGACTGGTGAGGATGAACTGAAATTAGGAAGGAGGCACTGGCCCTGAGCTACATGGGACAGCAGGATCAGCTGTTTTTTCTTCATGGGGATCGGTAGCCTGCTTGTGAGCCTCACTGCTCTGGCAAGTCTCTCTTGGGTGAGTCACATCATAGGTTCCTCTTTGGCAGAGTTTGGCCTCTGCTGGGGCACTGTATTACATCAGAAAGTTCAAGGAGATTTGAGCCAAAGATAGATTTGAAGTAAGAATTTCCCTGATATTTAAAAGTATTGGGGAAATAAAGTAGGGGCAGAGGAGAATTCAAAGCAGTAAAGAGGATGTTAGGATGTAGAACAAGTGGGGATAGGTGAAGCAAGAGAATGGGAGGGGAGGTAAATAAAATCTACATTGAGGAATGTTAGAAAATGGGGAACTGGAGATCCATCAGTGCAGTGTGGAATTCAGATTTGTAATGGACACAGTAAATAATATGATATTGAAGGGTCTATGTTTTTAGACAGAGAGAGGAATTCAGATCTCTCATATAGGATGTAGAACGCAGGTAATCGTCTGTTCGTGGAAAGAGAGAAGGGAATTTAGGGCTATACTGGAGGCAGGGGAAGGTAAAATATAAATTACATGTTTGCATGGGGGAGAAGAGAATTCAGATTTACGATGGTGTGGGTGAGAGGGACAAAAGAGGATGGGTAACTGTGAATCCACAGGCGGGGGCATTAGGATTGGCATTGGGGTGAATGAGAGAGATATTGAACACAGGACATCAAGGAGACTGAGAGAGGACAATTCACCCTGATGGTCTTTGCTCTCCTTGTAGTTTCCCCAAGTGAGATGTGAGGAAACCTGTGTGAATGCTGAACAGTGAGTATACACATCCTGCATTTTTTTCAGAAGAGGTTGACAGAGGGAGTGACAGACATGGGAGGAATCTCAGCTGATGGCCTTGTCTGTCACCAATGGAGTTTGCTTTAGTTAACAGTGTTGGTAAATCTTGAGCAAGCATTTTCCAGGGCCAGAAAGTTTGTTTGTTAGATTTGAGTTACTAATTCTTAACATACAATTTATTTGCCCTGTCTTTGTGCTTGCAAATTGTCTGCCTTCTCCCCTGCGCCCCCGGGGTGTTGGTTGTTTGAAAACTTTTGCTAAGAAATTTCTGGGATTAATTTTTGTTCTATCATTGTTTTGCAAGCAGTTCATTGTAAGGATTCAATATTCAGAATTCAGGCTGTATTAGTTAGTTTTGATAGGACATGTAGCTCAAGTGATATTGTTCGTGCTCCTAAAGGGAAGAGTGTAATATTTACTGGGTTTCCAATGCAAATACTCACCAGTAGGAATTTGAATGACTATATTGTAAATTCTGCTGTGAATATTCCTGCTAGGAAGGCTGTTTCCAGGAATATCAACAGAAAGTGAATGCAAAAGAAGTGTGAAAGTAGCCACAGAAAATTTAATATTTTATTCAGAGAAATGTCTTGCAAAACATCTTTGTGATCTGTTTGTTCAACTCTACTAATTATAGATAAAGAAATGTGCAGTGCACCCACTTCCAAAAAGAGGGTGACAAATTGGGAGAGAAATTCAAAGAAAAAACAACAAAAATAGTGGGGCTGGAAGGGCTGATTTATGAAGAAAAAATAAGGAAAATGCAGACATTAGAACTCTCTACAAGTATCTGAAAGATGTAAATGGAATAACATAGCTGGGAGGTATGTGTTTGTGAGGGGGAGAACTTGTAGCAAATGAGATGAAGATGAATAAAATAAAATTTGAGGCTGGCCGTTAAGAAAAAAATCCTAATAATGAGATTTATTAGACTGAGGAATAGTCTTCTCAGTGAGAAGTGGTGAAAACTCCATTATGTGAGTCAGGGGCGGCTCCAGGCACCAGCACACCAAGTGCATGCCTGAGGCGGCAAGCCACGGGGGGCACTCTGCTGGTCGCCATGAGGGCAGCAGGCAGGTTGCTTTGGCGGCATGCCTGTGGAGGCTCCACTGGTCCCACGGCTTCAGCGGACCTCCCGCAGGTGTGCCGCTGAATCCGCGGGACCAGGGACCTTCTGCAGGTAAGCCACCAAAGGCAGCCTGCCTGTCAGGCTTGGGGCGGGGAAATACCTAGAGCTGCCACTGATGTGAGCCATTTAAAACTTAGAGTGGAGACCAGTCTCCAATCTTTTATCAACTGGAGTGAAGACGGGATTTGGCATGGTAGACAAGATAGGATCAAAAAGGGAATTTCTCCATCCCGTATTTCTATGATGTTATGTTGTTAACTCTTTCTTTCACCCTCTTTTTCTCAGCTGCTCAAGCACTGATTGGGTCCGTCTCTGGTACATCTGGTAAGTTTACACTTACATAAATATCATTTGTATTTTTCACTTAAGTTAGCAAGCAATTGATAGAATTAAATCTGATCCTTTAAGTGACAAAAATTGAACAATTCCTCCATTCTACTCTTTACCTCAGTTCCCTCTAGTGTTATGAAGGATGTATTGCGTTTTCCCATTCCTGCTGGATGCTATTAGTATTAGATAACACTTTATCTTCAACAAACACAAGCATATCTCTTTCCCTCTTCTCAGTTATGCATTTTTATTAAACACATTAGTTTTGTTATAAGAAATTTAAGATTTATAACACTCATTATTTCACAGCACAGATGTGCAGCTGTTTTTTTCTAAAAAAGGACTGTCTGTTTAAATGTAAGTGAAATGAGTGTGATCACTTCTTAGAATCCATTCAATGTATGTACATAAACAAGGTATGGCAATAACTCTGATTCCTCTCTCTCTGCAGGCTGGTGGTGGCAATTGGTGGACTGCTGCTTGTGTGTGGCCTGGTGTCAGCCTGCGTGAGGTGCTGCTGCCGGCAGGCAGGGGAAGAGTCGGGTTCCCATCCCTATGAGGTCACAGTCATCGCCTTTGATCATGACAACACTCTTCAGAGCACTATCAGTTGTGAGTGTGATCGTGCAGAAGCCAAGGTTAGGGTGACCAGACAGCAAGTGTGAAAAATCGGGACGGGGGTGGGGAGTAATAGGATCCTATATAAGAAAAAGACCAAAAAATTGGGACTGTCCCTATAAAATCAGAACATCTGGTCACCCTAGCCAAGGTAGATGTAGAGAAGGCTGAGAATGCTGGAACATATTCCAGAATCCAGAAACTGAATGTCTGAAAAATTCAGACCTCTGTTTCCCATGAATTTCAAGGGCTAGATCTTCAGCTGGTTTAAGTCATGCAGCTGCACTGCGGTAAATAGCACTACATTGATTTACACCAGCTAAGGAGCTGTCCCCTAAAGTCTAGAACTCATAACATACTTTAAAGTGCCAAATCCTAGAACTCCAAAAGTTTGAAACTATGGTTCAGGGATCATGGCTGGTCTTAGCTGCATATGGATCATCATGCCACTTACTGGGGTAGAAGAGGGAGGGTCCGAAGAGCTGGTGTATGGGCCAGGTTGCTCTTTGCTGGGGAATGGGGCCATCTGTGAGTTGGAATTGGGGGATTTCATGGGATATATCTGGAAGATCCAGCTAGCTGGGAAGTAGGGAATGAGGGTGGGACACTTCTTTTGGTGGAATAAGGACAGGTCCAGCAGCTGAGAGAAGCATTTTTGGAAGGTGTAGGGAGAGGATGTGTCTGATGAGAAGGGATGGCCTTGGAGAAGGAAGGTGACTGGCACTGAGGATGTGTAGCTGGGAAAAGCCTTGCACAGCAAGTATATTTGTGCTCTCTGTCTGGATCATGTCTGGTATTTGATGGTTCCAGAGTTCAATTAACCTTTTCTAATCTCATCCCTTTCAGCTCTGCATTCTGTGTTTGGTCCTGCTGCCAGGAGGATATTGGCTGTTGCACGTTCCCACAATGCTGTGCTAGGATCAACACCACCTTGTGGATTGGAGACTCCTCCAGTCTATGAGGAGGCCCTACATATGAGCAGGTTCACGGTAGCCCGGACTGGGCAGAGAGTCCCAGACCTGGCCCCAGTGCTAGAGGAAAAGCAACAGGCATCAGCTATGAAAGATGATTCACAAAAAGACCTCCCCTGATGTGAATACACTCAATTTCATTTTTTTTACTTGGACAACAATGCAGAATGCTAATATTCAAGGGGAGGATCCCAAATCTGTTCTAAGTGGGCTCAGGAATACAGTTCAGGTTATTCTCCTCTTTAATCAAATGTCCTGAACAAGGAAAGAGAATAATTCAATTTCCTAATGCTTTATGATCCATAATATTTTCATGGATCTTCCTTGATACCTCCCTGGGGTCTTTTATTGTTCATTGGTTATTTTTATTCATTATTATTATTTATTACTTTCTTTACACACATCAATAAGATGCCCATCACCGTAGTCTCTAGCACCATAGTTAGTCCTTGCACAGGGCAGCAGGTTTATTCTGTTGACCCAATCTGCTGGCAGGTGTTGGTGTCCTGCAGGAAGATGCTGACTGATTCCTGATGGCTCATTGTGGCAGGTGTGGCTTAGTCACTCTAACCTGGCTTAAAGGGAAGTGGGAATGGTTATTTTGTTAGAGGGAGACAGGCATAGGACACAGAGATCTGATGGAAGAACACTAAGAACAGCCAAGATTAGGGAAAGAACTTGAGGTGGAATGTGTGTTTTATTATTATTAATTACCTTATTAATAAAGACACACCACAAGAAAAGGATGAGTTTAACCTTATACAGTGCTTATATTTTGGAGCAGGGTGGTAACACCATCTGCTTATATAAAGTACATAACCGTGATAATATAACACTATAGATACATGCAGGGCTTTATAGACCATATTGAAAAACAAGAGGCCCAATCCTGAATAGCTTATATTTGAACTAAAAAAAAAAAATGTGATATGTGGGATAACAGATCAGACATGGGAAGAGGCAGAAACATTGCTGGTGAAATGAAGCTCAATTAATGTTTATCTGTATATTATTACTAGGATTGGAAGGATTAGATTTTTATCAGCAAATTTCGATAAACATCAATTTCAACATACATTCACAAATGGACAAAAATATTTCATTGATAATAATCAAAATTTACAGGTATGTAAAATAAGAAAAATGCTGCATGAGAACTTATTAGAGTTTGATTCAAGGATATTTGTGTGCTTTGAAGTCATGTTGACAATTTGTGGTTTAATGGTCAGAAAAAATTAACTGTTTTCCCAATGTCTATCAATAAAAAAGTTGTCTGACCTCCCTCCATTGTCATAATTTCCTGCATTGGTGAAAATATAAATAGATAAAAATTAGGGCTGTCGATTAATTGCAGTTAACTCACATGATTAACTAAAAAAAAATTAATCATGATTTAAAAAATTAATCATGCGTAATCACAGTTTTAATCACACTGTTAAACAATGGAATACCAATTGAAGTGTATTAAATATGTTTCAACGTTTTTCTACATTTTTAAATATATTGATTTCAATTACAACACAGGTTTCAGAGTAGCAGCCGTGTCAATCTGCATCCACAAAAAGAACAGGAGTACTTGTGGCACCTTAGAGACTAACAAATTTATTTCAGCATAAGTTTTCATGGGCTACTGCTCACTTCTTCGGATTCGAAGAAGTGAGCTGTAGCCCACGAAAGCTTATGCTGAAATAAATTTGTTAGTCTCTAAGATGCCACAAGTACTCCTGTTCTAATTACAACACAGTATACAAAGTTGACAGTGCTCGCTTTATATTGTTTTTTATTACAAATATTTGCACTGTAAAAATGGCAAACAAAAGAAATTGTATTTTTCAATTCACCTCATACAAGTACTGTAGTGCAATCTCTTTATCATGTAAGTGCAACTTACAAATGAGGATTTTTTAAAAATCATATAACTGCACTCAAAAACAAAAGAAAGTAAAACTTCAGAACCTACTTCTTGTTCAGCCAATCACTAAGACAAACAAGTTTGTTTACATTTAAGGGAGATAATGCTGCCCGCTTCTTATTTACAATATCACCTGAAAGTGAGAAAAGGCGTTCACATGGCATTTTTTGGAATCAGCATTGCAAGGTATTTACGTGCTAGTTATGCTAAACATTCATATGCCCCTTCATGCTACAGCCACCATTCCAGAGGACATGCTTCCATGCTGATGATGCTCATTAAAAAAATAATGCCTTAATTAAATTTGTGACTGAACTCCTTGGGGGAGAATTGTATGTCTCCTACTCTGTTTTACCTGCATTCTGCCATATATTTCATGTTATAGGTCTCAGATGATGATCCAGCACATGTTGTTCATTTTAAGAACACTTTCGCCGCAGATTTAATAAAACGCAAAGAAGGTACCAATGTGAGATTTCTAAAGATAGCTACAGCACTCAACCCAAGGTTTAAGAATCTGAAGTGTCTTCCAAAATCTGAGACAGAGTATGGAGCATGCTTTCAGAAGTCTTAAAAGAGCAACACTATAGAATCCGAACCACCAGAAAAGAAAATCAACCTTCTGCTAGTGGCATCCGACTCAGATAATGAAAATGAACATGCGTTGGTCCGCACTGCTTTGGAGTGTTATCAAGCAGAACCCATCATCTGCATGGACGCATGTTGCCTGGAATGGTGGTTGAAGCATGAAGGGACATATGAATATTTAGCGCATCTGTCGGATAAATATCTTGCAATGCTGGCTACAACAGTGCCATGAGAACGCCTGTTCTCACTTTCAAGTGACATTGTAAACAAGCAGTGGGCAGCATTATCTCCTGCAAATGTAAACAAATTTGTTTGTCTGAGCAATTGGCTAAACAAGAAGTGGGACTGAGTGGACTTACAGGCTATACAATTTTACATTGTTTTATTTTTGAATGCAGTTATTTTTTTTTACATAATTCTACATTTGTAAGTTCAACTTTCATGATGAAGAGATTGTACTACACTACTTGCGTCATAAATATAAAGGGAAGGGTAACAACCTTCCTGTATACAGTTTCCAGCTACAAACTACAAACCGACCATGCTGTGCTGAAGTGGCTTCACGCTGTCAAGGACAGTAACAAAAAACTTCTTCGGTGGAGCTTAACTTTCCAAGATTTCGATTTTGAAATGAAATACAACACATTTCGGGAGCTTCTAACAAAGTGGCTGATGCACTCTCCTGTGAAAGTTTCCCAGAATCAACTAGTTAAAATCATCCTTGAAATGTGGAAAATATTGTTAGTTTTTATATAGTCAGTAGGATATCTAAAGGTACATGTGTCTTATTAACTTTGTTTTCTCCTAGAGCTCCAGGAAGAAATAACAGCCAGTGTGGAACCTGTATACCTTCCTGTATACAGTACTATAAAATGCCTCCTGGCCAGAGACACAAAATCCTTTTAATGTAAAGGGTTAAGAAGCTCAGGTAACCTAGCTGGCACCTGACCAAAAGGACCAGTAAAGGGACAAGATACTTTCAAATTGAGGGGTGGGGAGGTTGGGGGGGCGGAAGACTTTGTTTTGTCTATTCTTTGTCTGCCTTGTCTGTTTGCTTGCCGGAGACAGATCAAGAAAGCAAGCAATCCAACTCCATTAAGATTAGTAACTACTAGCAAGGGAATGTGTTAGCTTACTTTTATTTTGGCTTGTGATTTTCTCTGTGGTGAGCGGGAGATGGATTCCTGGTTTTCTTTTTGTAACTTTAAAGTTTTGCCCAGAGGGAAATCCTCTGTGTTTTGAATCTGACTGTCCTGTGAGATTATCTTCCTTTCTAATTTTACAGAGGTGCTTCTTCTAACTTTTTTCTCTCTAATAATATTCTGGGGTGGGTTTTTTTTTTTAATCTGATTGGGTTTTCTTAGTGGTCTAAAAGAAACCCAAGGTTGGTTTATGCTCATGTTTTTTCTAAAGCCTCCCCAGGAAAGAGGGTGTAGGGCTTGGGGGAATATTAGGGGAAAGTAGGAACTCCAAGTGGTCCATTCCCTGAGTTTTGTCTAATCACTTGGTGGTGGCAGCATTACCAAATCCAAGGTACAAGGGAGAATTTATGCTTTGGGGAGTTTTTAACCTAAACTGGTAGAAATAAGCGTAGGGGGTCTTTTATGCGGGTCCCCATGTCTGTACCATAGAGTTCAGAGTGGGGAAGGAACCCTGACAACTTGTGTTAGGGGAATTGAAAAATACTATTTCTTTTGTTTTTTTTACAGTGAAAATATTTGTAATAAAAATAAATATAAAGTGAGCACTGTACACTTTGTATTCTGTGTTGCAATTGAAATCAATATTTGAAAATGTAGAAAACATCCAAAAATATTTAAATAAATGGTATTCTATTATTGTTTAACAAAATGAATCATGATTAATTCCACTATTAATCATTTGACAGTCTTAATAAAAATGCCTACAATTAAAAATCATTATCTGCTGAAATTATAAAAAAGAAAAATCACATTCTTCCAAGCCTAATTATTATTATTACTAGAGGTGATGAAACTATTCAAACTGAATAATATTAATCACAAATGTAGGCCATTTTTCAGGTAACAAATCATTTGTGAGCCTTTTCTGATCTGCATAAATATATTAATTATTCATGATTCTTCTTCAAATAGTTTGCATGAATAATTTTCAACCAATGGACAGTCTACAAACTGCTTCTTGGAATAGTTACTCTTTCTGGTGTGTGACTGATCATCTAAGTTACACTGTATTGTTTTTTGTTCAATAACTGGATGGTGGAAAAATGTTAGACATAATGACAAATGGCAAATAATAGTGATGAATTAATAACACATTTATGGTGTGAATATTCAGACAAATAAATATTCACCTGCCCAGCTATATAAATATAGCTCTCATAAGCTTTGCTTTTAATCACCTCATAATTTTTAATGTATTTATCCTCAGAACATCCCTGTGAGGCAGTGCTATTATCCCCATTGTACAGATGGGGAGCTGAGTCATAAGAGACTTAAGTAACCTGCTCCAGGGCACACAGGAAATCTGTGATAGAGCATGGAACTGAACCAACATCCCAACTTACCAGGTGAAATCCTTCCCAGATCCACAAACATTTTCTTGAATTATCCACTGTCCAACTGTTTGCCACTAGTGAATGCTAAGACCCCATGTGTAGCAGCATACCAGTGACTCAATATATTTGCAGATCTGTTTTTCCACTATTCAACCAGCTCAAATTATTATTAATTATTATTTGTGGAGCCTTGATAAATCTATTCTAGTTGCTGATCTTTAACATCCACTCAAATCCCAATGAATCCATTATATTGTTTCCTAGAGATTTCAGGTTTCCTGAATAATAAAGGCCAGGAACAGAGACATTAGAATCTGTTGACTCTGGATACAACTCTGCCAAGTGCACAAAGTTCTAGGAATCCTTGAAGATCTTTTCCACTTGGAACACACCATTCTTTTACTTGCTCCACCCCTTTTCTGGCTCTGAATAGAGCAGCCTACTTCTTTACATTTATGTGGGTTTATGTGAGCATACATCGACACTAGATGTCAGTCTTGCTCCACTTGGCAGGAATGGTATCAGAGCATGTTGTAATTTCTATGTAACTCGTAGAAATGCAGGGCTGGAAGGGCTGTTGAGAAGTCATCTAGTTCAGGCCCCCACACTGAGACAGGGTTAAGTAAACCTAGATCATCCATAACAGGGATTTATCATTCCACAACCTCCCTTGGAAGCCTGTTCCAGAGTTCAACTATTCTTACAATTAGAAAGTTTTTTCTGCTATCTAACCTAATCTCCCTTGCTTCAGTTTCTTGTCCTAATTTTAATGGACATGGAAAACAATAATCACCATCCTTTTCTTTAACATATTTTAAGACTGTTATGAGGTCGCCCCTAAGTCTTCGCCCCCAACCCTCATCTACTCAGTTAGTAACCCTATTAGAGAAGGAAATGGTTTGGAATGATTTGTTCTTGATAAATCCACGTTGTCTATTATAGTCCTATTATCCTCCTAGTGCTTACAAGATGATTATTTAACAGATTCATAGATTCCAAGGCCAGAAGGGATCATTTTGATCATCTAGTCTGATGTCCTGTGTGACACAGACCATAGAATTTTCCCAAAATAACTCGTACAGCAGATATTTTCAAAAAACATCCAATATTGATTTAAACATTGCCAGTGATGGAGTACCTACCATGACCCTTGATAAATTGTTCAATGGCTAATTACTCTCACTGTTCAAAATGTATTCCTTATTTCCAGTCTGAATTTGTCCAGCTTCAACTTTCATCCATTGATTGGTTCATGTTATATCGGTCTCTGTTAGACTGAAGAGCCCAGTATTACACAGTTTTCTCATTGTGGGTACTTATAAACTGTAATCAAGTTACCCTTTAACCTTCTCTTTATCCATCAAAACTTGAAATCTTTTTCAGAATCACTGCTTCCCAGGATAAAGTTCCCAGTCTTCTAAGTATGGCCTACATTCTTTGATCCTAGATGTATCTATTGTATTTATGTTTAGCTGTATTAAAGCATATAATGTTTGCTTGCACTCAGTTTAACAATGATCCAGATTGGCCTAATTCAGTGACCTGTCCTCTTCATTATTTACCAGTCCCCCAATTTTTGAGTCACCTGCAAACTTATCTAAATATCTTTAACCTGTTCTTTCCCCATTCCAGCTTGTGTTCCTTCCTCCTTGTTGTTATATTAATTGTGTTAAGTATTTGATCACAATTAAGCATTTTAGCACTCAATAGCACTGTGATTTTTGGTTCAATGTGTTTTCATGGGATAATGGGGAAATTAACCTCACCTGTCATAGGGCTATGTCCTACTACTGTACTTTGACTTCAGGTGGAAAACTTCAGAAACAATAATTAGACGTCTCATAATGGATCTATTCAGGGCTCACCAGGACAAGACAGAACAGCATGCTGCTATTTCAGACATTTTGAAATGTGTTCAACCATTAAAAATATCACATGAAAGAAAAGGTGCGTGGAGTAATGCTAGTGACTGAGTAGGGGATGTTTTCTCTCTGAGTCATTACTGACCTCAATGATCCAGCATAGCACTAGGAGGCACTGTTCTCCAAGGAGTAGTGTGAGTGACTCAGCAGGGGTTACGTTTGTCTCTGAATCTATACTGATCATAATATCTCAGCCTGGTACTAGAGAGCAATATGATTCTGGAAGTTATCTCCTTCACATAAGACTTAAACATGAGAGCCTAGTCAGTAAAGATCCAGTAGGAATAGTAATCTCTAGCTCTTACATAACACTTTTCACTAGGAGACCACAAAGCATCATACACAGGGAGGTTAGCATCATTATTCCCATTTTACAGAGGGGAGGACACTTGGAGGGAAAGTGATTTGCCCAATGTCATCCAGCAGCAGAGTTGGCATTAGAACCTAGGTCTTCTGAGTCCCACTTCTTGGCTCTATCTTTTAGGCCTCACTGCCTCCCTTTGTGAAAGAATAGGAATAATAATTCCAGTGACTGGACCTAATACCTGTTTATTATAATTAATTACTTTTATGCTCCCCCGATTCTTCCAGAAGATTCTAAGGGAATATAGCATTTTTCTTTACCTCCATTGCTAATCTGTTGTTTAACGATGCTGTATGCTGTTAGACAGCTGACTTGCTCCACACCAGAGATTATTGCATTTCACGGATGGCTATGGACCTTGAGTATACTTTGTATGACAGTTTATTAGCGATAAAGTTCTTTGAAATCCTTTGAGATTACAAGTGATATATAAATGTAAAGTATTTGAAAGCTCTTTAACTGAATAGCTAATAAATGAATACAGCATTTAATCAAATATATTCTTTAAGTAGTGACTTTTTTCTATACCTGTGAGTATTAACTACAGCTGTGACATGGATAATTCTTAAATAAGACATAAGATACATAAAGGAATTAGAATAATTACTCTGTTTATCATTAAAGACTTATATGGCTTGCTTAACTGTTATGTAGTGTCACTGATACAGAATGGCTTCTACAGTCCACTCAAGAGATGGGTGTAGCCTTTGAGAAAAAATAGAATCCAAAATGCCCCTGTGATACTCAGAGGCACTAAGCGTGTGTAGTCCCTTTGTCCTCAGTGGACTAGAAATACCAACTGTGAACTGAGGCTACGTCCAGACTACCCGCCGTATCGGCGGGTTAAAATTGATTGCTTGGGGACTGATATATCGCGTCTCATCTAGACGCGATATATCGATCCCCGAGCGCGCTTATACAGGGAGAGCCGCGAACATCGATCCCGCGTGGTGAGGATGGGTGAGTAATCCGATCTTAGATATTCGACTTCAGCTACGTTATTCACATAGCTGAAGTTGCGTATCTAAGATCGATTTCCCCCCATAGTGTGGACCAGCCCTGACAGACAGAGTGTTGCAATCTTGGGTTTTGGCTTTTCCCCAGTGGCGCTGCTTCTTGTAATGTGTAGAGTTGCTTTCCAAAATTCTGTGATTGTACTAGCTGCAGCTGTTTCAGCAGCTAGAGCTTAGGCAGAATCTTTAGATTGGTTTTGCAGATGTGAAAAGCTCTTTTGCAAATGTAAGAAGCTACAGAAAATAGAGATGTCAAACTGTGTCCTCAGCATAGGCAACCCAGAGCCATCACCTAAGAGTACAGATGGAGTCGTTGTCATCTGCACAATTAGCCACTGTCTTCTGGAAGTGACTAACTCAGTTCCCTAGTCCAAGAGCTAATGGGCTCATAGTGGTTCTGGGATAGTTAACAAATCCAGTGCCAAATGAAACTTGTGACCAGTCATAAATGATTCTGGTCAGCAAATGGAGAACTTCCATGTACTGCTAAAGGACAGCACACAGAGCAGAATTAAAAGACACTCTGGCAGCAAATACACCTTCTTTCTTTGCTTTAATATACATAAAACCATTCAGACTCCCCAATATTTCCTGGTGAGAAAAAGAGGCTTCAGCTTGCCTGATGCCACAATGAGGAAGAAAAATGTTCGCTCTCTGTGAGATAAATGGAGGCCTATTGTGATAGCCACATGGGGCAGCCGCATCTGGCAAAACAAGTGGTCCATGTAAGAGATTATCATCTCTGAAGTAGTAGTTGCTAATGGAATGGCATCCAGCCATTAAGGATGGAGGTCATGAATCACAGACAGTTGATGGCAATGAAAAGCAGCTGCAGGGCTAACAACATTGTTGCTGCAGGCACAATCAGTTGTTTATAAGGTTCCCCAGGATTTCTGATTTTCCCCGCAGGGGCCTCTCTGTACATTCTTCTCTCTTCCCCTGTTTTCCGTATTCTATTCCTTGGGAGATTCTGTGCCAAATAATTAAAAATTTTGCACATAATATTTTAAAATCTGTATTGTTTTGTTAAAATAACACAATATAATCACTCTAGTTTCAATTATTTTGATAATTTACTTCAAAATACCTGTCAACAATTATGTTAACAATACAGACAACAAAAAAGATTCCTCCAGCAATAGAGAGTTAAAGAAATACCTATGATAACCCAATTCCAGTTGAGAGGTGTTGGAGGGGGCTGCATGGGTCTCCCCAGAGCCCAAACACCTGCACCCCCCTCCCTCCAGAGACCAACCATATATTAACTCCCAGGCCCAGACACACGCAACCCCTCTCCCCGAGGCAGCCATGGGGTGCCTCTAGATCCAGACATGTGCACCTCCTTCCCCCTAGAGCCCAGTCATGGGGCACCCCATTCCCCACAGAGCCTTTACTCCCCCCAGTTTCTTTACTGTACCACTGGGGGATGCAGTGTGGTGCGGCCTTGCTCTGCCCTTCCTCAATCTTTACTGGAACCAGGTCTTCCAGACCATCTCTGTCCCCGGGCAATCAAGCCAAGCAGCCAGAGCATGAAGAGCTTCCATCCCCTCCGGGCTGGGCACTCCACTTACTACAAGCTGTTGAGCTGGGTTCTGCACATTCCAGTAGTCCCTAATGATCACCATCAGCTCTATAGCCCCAATTCTGTGGGGGAAACATAAAATTCTGCACAACACATTAATTCTGGGCAAATTCTGCATTGTGCAATGGCACGGAATTCCTGCAGGAGTATTATTTGGAGTCTTACTGAAGATGAAGATACTGGTTGAATGGCAGAGCTTGTGTTAATAGGAGGATGTAGGATTTTTGTGCCTTTGGCCAAGGTACACATAGAGTATGAGGGTTTAGAAAACAATTTAAAAGTGGGGCTGGCAAATGATATCCCTGCTGACATGCTTAGTTGGCCTGCTCTCTGCTCTGCTGGGAATTTCTGGATTCTGCCAGCCCTTATAACCATCTCAAGTATAAGGAGTGACTCCCACCCCCAACTCCCAGCGACATACTATCATCCTCTGCTGCATAAGGGGTGGAAATGTTCCTCTCTCCCCTTGGCTGCTTTTCTGTCCCCCAGTTCGCTTCTGAGACATCAGTGCCATTTTCCTTTTTACTAGAGCTCACTATATTAACAGCTTTGGACACAACAACATCAAATAACTGGTCGTGATAGATTATCTCTTTCCCTTTTGCTCACTTTTTCATTGTCACACATTTTATACACATATTCTATGTGATTCATGTTACCATACATTTTGAGGTTCCTAAATCTTAAGTGGTATCCCTCGAGGTAATATGAAACCTTCGCAACACAGATTTTTTAAATTCATCATATTTCAGTGCCTCCTCCATATACATCTCATTAAATATGTGCAAAGCTTTTACCCGAGAGCTTGGTCATAAATCTGGGTATCCTCTTTTCTTCAGGAATCTGATACAGTTCACAAATTCTTTCAAGAGTGCTGAGATATTCCTCACTACAATCCATCTCACACCTGCCTCCTGGTGGAGGACGGCACACCTCTCACAGATCCAGTGAACAGCAGGGAAGAACCAGGCCTTCTACACCAGTCTATTCTCCCAGGATCTGACTGACATTGATGCCTGTGGGACAGACTCTCTACGGTTAGCCCAGAAAACTGGGCAACTGGGGAACAGCTAGAGCAGCCTCTGACTCTGGCCAAATTCTCAGAATCCCTCCATCTAATGCTTAACAAGAAATCTCCAAGCATCAATAGGCTGACTGTGGAGTTCTACCACATGTCCGTGGACATCCTCAGCCAGACTTCTCCACCATCTGGGCCAAGTCCTTAGGAAGCAGGATACTCTCCTGCTAGGCAGATGGGACATGCTCTCTCTGCTGCCTAAAAAGGGGGATCTCCACTAGCTAAGGACCTGGTGCCCAATTTCGCTCCTCAGCATGGACCACAAAGTCATAATGAAGGCCATCTTGCTGCAGGTGGAGTCCGTCCTGATAGACATGATCCAACCTGACCAAACCTACATGATCCCAGGCCGGACCATCTTCATCAACCTCTGTCAGGTCCAGGACCTACTCCATCTTGTGTTTTGGGATGGTTGGTTGCTCACCCCCCTGTCCCTGGACCAGGAGAAGGTGTTTGATCATGGGTATCTTGGGGGCACTTGGCAGGCATTTGGCTTCAGGCCCTGCTTTATGGGCTTTCTCCAAGTGCTGTATGCTTCTGCAGAATGTCTGGTCAAACTCAACTGGCCCTTGACTGAACCCATCACCTTCTGTCAAGGGGGGCATCAGGATTCCTGTTGTCCAGCTAGCTCTATCCTATCACTATTGAATCCTTTTTCCATCTCCTCTGCAACAGGATGACAGGATTGGTGCTTCAAGAGCCAGACCTGCAGGCAGTCCTGTTAGTGTATGCCAACAACCTTTTTTCTCATGGCCCAGGGCTTGGGAGACTGGTGTGGGTGTAGACTTGCCAACCGAGCTGTTTGGCAGCCTCCTCTGTCCAGGCCAATTGAGTCAAAAGCTCTGGCCTGGTGATCAGGGATGGGTGGCAGAAAAGCTCCCTCCAACTCATGCTCTCGGCTATCTGATAGGGTGTGGGTCTAGTGCTCTTTGTGGGCATCTACCTTTCTGCCATCAATCCCTCACCACTGGAGAACTGGGTCAATATCAAGCCCAGAGTGGCTGACCAGTTGCAGAGGTGGATGGGGCTGTTCTGATGCCTTTCCCTTCGAAAGAGAGGGAGCTGGTGCTCAACCAGCTGGTCCTATCTATGTTCTGGCACTGGTTCAACAACCTGAGACTTCCCCTGGGAATCTTGACCAGCCTCCAGAAGAAGATCCTGTAGTTTTTCTGGCTGGAGCTGCACTGGGTCTCTGAGGAGGTCCTGAGCACATGAGATTGTCCACCTTGAACATCTCCAATTGCTTGTTCCAAGAGATGAGGGTAGCTTTGCATCCAGTTTTGATTGTTTTCTTGGAGTAGGCCCTACAGGAGGGTGCTCCCCACCTGTCTCTCACCCCTGGTCCTCTGGACCTTGTCATCAGAACCCTGCCCCATGAGAGTACATGGCCACCCTGGACACAGCACCTGAGCTGACTGCGCAAAATCCAACCAGTCTGCCTCCAGACTTCACCCAGAAACAATCTGTACTTTATCCTAATAAATTCCCTGTCATTGTGTCCAGCCCTGATACCAAATCTGTTGCCATTCAAAAAGGGTGAGGAATCCTGGTGGGCCTGTATCCCATGGCCTGCTGGGGATATTAGTTGGCAACTCCTTCATAGAGCCATGAGCACAGGCCTGTACCTGTCATGGTTCACCAACTCCTCTGATACCTGCCTCCTTTGCAGAAAGAGGGAGACCCTGGCGTATATCTTTGTAGAGTGTGTCAGGTTGCAGCTCCTCTTCCAGCTCCTCCAGAACCTCTTACTGAGGTTCAGGCTGCATTTTTCCCCATACCTCTTGATCCTGGCACAGGACCTCCTCCACAACCTCCTTCTTCTGCTGGCTAAGATGGCCATCCCATCACCACCATACCAGGAAGAGGAAGTTGGACTGGCAGAGACTTTGCGTCTGTGGGATCTATTTCTAGTCCCTTAGCCAATCACACCTCCTGGCAGAGTTCCTCTGGGCAGTGTCTGCTGACTCCCCGGTAGCTTTTCAGGAGCACTGGGCACTGTCAGGCGTTCTCTGTTCAGTGTTCCCCTCTGGATCCCTGATTCTTAACCTCTGACCTCACCTCTGCTCCTATTTTTTTATTTGCTGTCCCCTGTACTCAATTGATGCCTAGGTTCAGAGGTTCCTCCCCCCGCTTAACTGGGCATGGGGTGGGTGGGAAGAGGCATTAGTTTTGGACAGTCCTACATCCACCCATCCCAAGTGCTTCAAATAGCACAATCCATCTCTCTGTATGCAGGGCACAGTTTCTCTCAGTTGGGTGGATTTGCGGGGAGGTTATCTGCTGGCTGAGAGTTCTCCTGTCATAAACAGATAGCTAAGGGTTAATGTCTCTTTCACCTGTAAAGGGTTACGAGCAGGAAACTGGACACCTGACCAGAAGACCAATCAGAAGACAAGATACTTTTAAATTTGGGTGGAGGGAAGTTTTTGTGTGAATTCTTTGTTCTTGGGTTCTTCTCTCAGAGGGTCTGAGAGAGACCAGACATTACTACAGGCTCTCTAAGTTTTCATATAGTAAGTAAAACAGGTGGTTTAGGCTTTTTAATTGTTTTACTCTATTTGCATTTGTGGATCTGGCTGGTTAAATTTTATATGTGTAGTTGCTGGGAATATTTTGATTTGTATTGGTACTGGGGGGAAAGTCTCTTTCTGGTGTCTGTAAGCTATAGGACCCTGTAATAGTTACATCTTGAAGTTACAGAGATAATTCTTTACCTTTTCCTTTCTTTTATTAAAAGATTTCTTTATAGAGAACCTGATTGATTGTTTTTTCTCTGTTTCCCTTGTTTTATCCCAGGGGATTGGGATAACTTACCAGGACGAGTGGGGAGACGGGAGGAGGAGAGATAAAATCTCTCTCTGTTTTCCTTGAATATGTTTGCCTTTTTGTGGAAGGGAAGGGAGATGCTTCTCCGTATGGTGATTTAAGAGGTTAGATCAGTATCTCAGGATAGCCCAGGGAGGGAAGTTCTGGGAGGGGGAAAGGTGGGGGAATGGTTTATTTCTCCTTGTTTTAAGAACCCAAGGGATCTGGGTTCTTGGGGTCCCCAGGGAAGGTTGGGGAGGTCAGAGTGCCCCAAAACACTATATTTTTGGGTGGTGGCAGCCTTTCAGATCTAAGCTGGTAATTAAGCTTAGGGAAATTCATGCTAGTATCTCATTTTCTGGACTCTAAGGTTCAGATTTGAGAAAGAATGCTAGGACATCTCCTTTTCTAGTTGACCTTGGGCTGGCGTTGCTTCTCTTTTTCTGCTTGCTCTAGTTTGAGCCAAAGGATTTCCAGCTGCATTGTTCCCCTCTCCAGCCGCATCCATTCTAGGTTCAGTTGTAGGCTTCAAGGTCTGATTCAGCCTGACTCCACAGCTTCTGGTCCACAGGCACACTCAGGAAACTTGGCTGCCTTTCATAGTGCCTGTTATATTCCATGAGAAGGGTTTTCAACTCATCCATCAATTTTTGTGCAGCAAACACTAGAGCAATCAGCACACAACTCTTCTAAATGATTTCTTGTGTGCTTAGCATATACTTCTCTGCTCATCCTGCTGTTTCTGCTGTTCTATTACCCTTCCCCAAAATAAAATTACAGAAAATAACAAACTGCAATCTTTTTCTGTGTCCGTTCTTGACCTTCTCACTCTCTCAGAATCTAATTTCCCAGGGCTGGAAGTGTGATAACCACCAAACTGTGACTAAATCCTGCCAAGACTACCTCCCTATGCAATTTCCTTGGGGTGCCCAGGACTGTGAGTCACTGTGTTCCCTCTTGCAGGAAGCAGTGGGGTCATCTTGTGGTAGCTGGGTGTCACTGCCAGCCACTCAAGCACTCTCTGCTGGGCTTATGCTAGCCCTAAGTTCACCTTGCAGGTTAACATTAAGTGCACCCCAGTCACCAACCTCTTCTGAAGCATCCATCTGCAGTGTCCAGCCCTTAGCCACTGGACACTCACAGTATACATGCAGCTAGACTGGTCTTGCTCACCCGCTGCCCTCTCTTCTTCAGATTGGGGAGTGTGGTGCACTGGAGTTTCCAGTTGCCTCTGCCTTCATTGGCACTGCCTGCTGATTTCCTGTCTGGACTGTGCACTACTGGGTAGCTCTTTACTTGACAATTTCCTCTCACAGCCCTTCCCCTGGCCCCAATACTGCTGGGGAGGGAAGGTAAAAGTCCTCACCATTTCTAGGCAGGACTTGAAACTCCAACACAATGACATTGATCTGATGCCTCCAGCTCAGGATTCCCCACGCAATGAAATTTTCCACTGTGCTTCAGTCAAGAGCCTACATCTGCCAGAGACCCTGAAAGGAAGCAAGACCTCAGCCTCATCATCCTGCTCCAGACTGTGAGGAAGCTCCTACCCTAGCTCTGACTTTAGTGATAATTTATTCAAGGGTTAGAAACTCTAGGAAAGAGCCTTTTCAGTTCCTAAGGGAAACGCTGGTTTGCTCCTGGTCTTCTGCCCTGTCCCACAGGAGACACGGAAGTTGAAAGAGTAAAACCAATATATATCGTTAGAAGAAAAGCTCACTCTGTGAGCTGGAGAGAATTGAGGGGAAACCATCCCTGGACATCACGTATTGACTAACGGTACCACGGAAGCAGATGGTAACCAGATTTTGTTTTTACAGGGAACATTTCTCAGAGTCATTACAGCAGTATGAGAGGGAACAGAAATGGAGAAATAGATGGTGCGTGTCATACAATTTGGGCATGTGCAGGGTGGACCGTGGTCTGTGCTAGGAGGTTTTGGAGATGGTATGAGAACAAGTTGGAGGCAAATGACAGCAAGGAATGGGCTTTTGCTTAAGAGTATGGGAGGATAAGGAGATGGGTCATGGATGTTCCTTATCCAAGGAACACATCGAAGAAGGATACCTGTTTCTGGTCCCCATTGCCTTCCAGCTTCTCTTCCCCTCATATAGTACCTTGATGATGACTCTGAGATCAGCCCAGCTTTCTCTGCATGGGGCCTTATAGCTCTGCCTGTCTGCCTCCACACTGTACTGTGAAAACATTAGCACCCAATACAGTGTGGGTGCTTCAGAACCAGACGATGCCCATGGAAGCTCTTCACTTCAGTTCCATCCCTGTTACCATGTTGACAAAACTGCGCAGTTAACAGTCTAATTCAGGGGTGGGCAAACTTTTTGGCCCAAGGGCCATATAGGAGTTGTGAAACTGTATGAAGGGCTTAGTAGGGAAGGCTGTGCCTCCCTAAACAGCCTGTCCCCCACTCCTATCTACCCCCACCCACTTCCCACCTCCTGACTGCCCCCCTCAGAACCTCTGACCTATCCAACTTCCCCTGCTCCTTGTCCCCTGACCGCCCCCTCCTGGGATCCCCGCCGATAACCGCCCCCACAGGACCTCACCCTCTATCTCACCCCACTGCTCCCTTTCCCCTGACTGCCCTGACCTCTGTTGACACCCCTGACCCCTGACAGACTCCACTGGGATTCCTATGCCTATCCAACCTCCCCCCCCACCCGTTCCCCATCATCTGACCGAGAACCTCCATCTGATCCAACTTCCCCTGCTCCCTGTCCTCTGACTGCCCCGAGCCCTATCCACACGCCCGCCCCCTGACAGCCACCCTAAAACCTCTGCCCCATCCAACCACCCTCTGCTTCCTGACTGCCCCAACCCCTATCCACACCCCCACCCCTGACAGGCCACCCAGACCCTACCCCCTATCCAGCCCCCCCTGCTCCCTGCCCCCCAGGATCCCTTGCCCCTTATCCAATCCTCCCTCCCCCCGCTCCCGGCCCCTTACCATGCTGCTCAGAGCAGCAGAAGCTTGCAGCCCCGCCGGAGCCAGCCACACCACCCGTGCTGCCCGGCAGGAACAGCAGGCCAGAGCGGTGGCGGCATGATATGCTGAGGCTGTGGAGGAGGGAGGATAGCAGGGGAGGGGCCGGGGGGCTAGCCTCCCTGTCCGGGAGCTCAGGGGCTGGGCAGGACAGTCCTGCAGGCCCGATGTGGCCGGGGGCCGTAGTTTGCCCACCTCTGAGTTAGACCATGAGCATGACAGCAAGACCCATGAGGCAGTAACTCAGAGTTCTCCTCATTTACTGTCCTGTCTCCAGCCACTGAGGATTTTTGCTATTGGCAGTTGACAATGGTACACATGCCATTTTAGGTAATCCCCTCATACCATCCCCTCTATAAACCTATCAACATCAGTTTTGAAGTCAGTTAGTTTTTTTTATGTTCTCTTCTGAAGGCTGTTTGAGAACTCCACTCCTCTGAGAGTTAGAAATCTTAGTCTAATTTCAAGCCTAAAGTTGTTGATGGCCAGTTTATATCCATCTGTTCTTGTGTTCACAATGGCGCTTAACTTAAATAACTTTTCTCTTTCCCTGACATTTATCCCTCTGATGTATTTATTGAGAGCATATCTCCCCTCAGCCTTCTTTTGGTTAGGCTAAAAAAGCCAAGCCCTTTGAGTAGCCTCTCATAAGACTGGTTTCAGAGTAGCAGCCGTGTTAGTCTGTATCCACAAAAAGAACAGGAGTACTTGTGGCACCTTAGAGACTAACACATTTATTTCAGCATACGCTTTCATGGACTACAGCTCTCTTCTTCGGATGAACAGAATGGAACACACAGACAGGAGATATTTATACATACAGAGGACATGAAAAGGTGGAAGTACGCATACCAACTGGAAGAGTCTAATCAATTGAGGTGAACTATCGTCAGCAGGAGAAAAAAAACCTTTGACCCATAGAAGGTGTGAGGAGAACTTAACATAAGGAAATAGATTCAATTAGTGTAATGACCAAACCATTCCCAGTCTCTGTTTAAACCTAAGTTAATTGTATCTAATTTGCATATTAATTTGAGTTCAGCAGTCTCTCTTTGAAGTCTGTATTTGAAGTTTTTTTGTTGCAAAATTGTCACTTTCAAGTCTGTCACTGAGTGGTTAGAGAGGTTGAAGTGTTCTCCCACTGGTTTTTGAATGTTATGATTCCTGATGTAGGACAGGTTTTCCATTCCTTGGATCATCCTAGTAGCCCTGCTCTGGACCTGTTCCAGTTTGAATTTATCTTACACATGGGATCCAAGAATTCCACACAGTATTCCAGATGAGGTCTCACCAGTGCCTTGTATAATGGTACGAACACTTCCCTGTGTCTACTGGAAATACCTCACTTGATGCACCCTGGGGCTGCATTAGCCTTTTTCATGGCTGAATCACATCGGTGGCTCATAATCAGCCTGTGACCAATCAATACACCAGGTCTTTCTCCTCCTCTGTTGCTTCCAACTGATATGTCCCCAACTTGTAGCAAAAATTCTTGTTGCTGCTCATGTCCCAGGAGTGCTTGTGCTGAGGCAAGGAGCCAGGAGCAACTGGGGATATGATCCATTTGTTTTTCTATGTAAACAAAATTCCTGTTGCATAATCAAGGAGAGAGACAGTGCCACTTGGCAAACAAGCTGCACTTTGCTGGAAGTGTTTGTTTTGTTCTTGAAAAAAATGCTGACTATGCAGTGTTCAGCTTATGGATTGGAGGTGGGGAAAGGAAGTGTATAAGGGGATCTGGGAGGAACCGTCAAGGGGGAAGATGTTTTGAAAGTACCTGAGTTCTGGCACAATCTGGTTCACTCTAAAGGCAAAGGCTAAGCAATTTGCTCTTCAGAGGTATTTTTATTAACCTTCAGGAATGAGTCAGGAGTGGCTTAAAGAGGTACAGAGAGGTGGTGACTCCGTCGGGGCAGGGGAATCCCCTCAACCTTCCCTTCAGCTTGATGGCAGAATTTTAACAAAGGGGCTATGACAAGCTTCCTGTGCACATCCCTGGGGAGGGAAAACTCCAGATCCTGCCTTAACTAGATGGTTCAATGAATCTGAGGCTAGACACATTACAGTAGTCAATCAGTTTTGGTTGGTAGCCTGTGTGAAAAGGGTTTGATGGGTTCTCACCTCAGCACCTAGTGGGACCAGTGTCCACGTCACAACAGAACATCAACACACCCAGCAATCTTTGTCCCTGCTGCCTTGTGAGCAAACTCAGAGACGAGGCCATGAGTTACAGGGAGGTGCTGAGCCACAAATCTAGAAACCCTCATGACATGACAGGACCCCCCCCCCATCTCATTCTCTTGATTTTTTTAAGTTTGTGATGCTCTGACCCTCCTCTCATTTCCTTATTGGAGGCAGGTTCCACCTGGCCCACTAGTAATGATACTGGGCGCAGCACAAAGCACGTAACCTAAACTGTGTACCCCATGACCATCACCACAATATCTGGGCATGCGCAGCAGCTGAGGTCACCTTGCTACAAAGGAAATTGAATTCTCCCATACCTCTCTGCTCTGAGGTGTCAGGGAGGAAGTCAGGAGGTGAGGGGGTTTCCAGAATAGCAGGAGTTTGGAGAGAAGACCAGCTGATCAGATCACTTCTGAGTTCAAGTGGAGACGTTGCCTAACACTAAGGGCAAAGGCAGGAGATGTATGAGGTGCTTGAAACATGATCTTCTGCTAGAGGGAGGGTCTGGTTTGGTTAGACCCTTGGATCTGCTCTGCAGATTGTAACTAGCAGGGATTAGCTCCCTCCTGCCAGTGGTGACAGTACTGCTCTCCTCCTCCCTGTGGGCAGCACCACTGTGTGTCTGTAGGAAGGGATTTTTGCCACTGGCAATACATGGGTGTGTGAGTGAGAGCTTCCTTCTTAACAGCCCCACTAGCAGCTTCTCAGGGCAGATTAAACCTGTCTCCCTAGTAAGTGATCAGGGCTTCATGTTCCTCCCAATTTTGTCCTTATTAGCAACAGCTGCCTTCTATCCAGTCTATCACTTGCTGCCTAAATACTTTTCGGCACCATCTGGAGGGCTGATTCTCCCTATACCCAAACTGCTAGGACTTAGATTGATCCTCCTGACTGGAGCCTTGGCTGAAAGAGGCAATAGGCAGTATCCTTTCTTCTACACCAGGACCTTACCATAGGAGTTGGGTGCCCATGTATTGGCAGCAACTGCTTTCCCCTGCTGGTTATGTCTGAGGAAATGCCTATGAAGATCCTGCCCTTATTCAGGAATTAGGGACAGGGCCATAAAAATCTTATATTCTATCTAAAATTGAACTGATAGAGGAACAGTTTAAAACACAGTAAACAATGTCAGTCTGTATCTATGTACACAAGAGACAAGATGGGTGAGGTAATAATCCTTTATTGGCCCAACTTCTGTTGGTGAGAGAGACTAGCTTTTGAGAGTATGTCTACTCAGCAATGTGAGCCTCAACTCAGGACTGAGCCTAACCCCCCCTTCCAACTATACACAGATCTCTCAGACTCAGGCTCAGGTCTTAGGACTCTGCAGGGAATGGAGGGTTTAAGCCAGAGTAAAGCTGGAATCCAGAGTTCAAGCCCTACTGCTTTTCAGTGTAGACAAAGCCCCTCTGGGAGTCTGCCAAAAGTATCCCACAACCTTGTGGGCCAACTTCCTTTGCCCTCTCTAACCCCAAAATCACCAATCAACTCTAGGGAAATAGAAGCAACTCCCACTTGTTGTCTTGCAGCTGATCAGCGAGTCAGCATTTAACCCTTCCATTGTTTTCTGACTGCTGCACTGGACACACACCTTCAGAGAACCTTCTGCAGAGGCGTCAACCCCCCAACTCCGCCCCAGCCCCGCTCCGACTCTGCCTCCTCCCTGCCCCATTGGATCCCTCCCCGAATCCCCACTCTGGACCCTCCTCTTCCCCCAATGCACTACATTCGTCCTTCTCCCCCCTCACTCCCAGGCTTGCATAAATCAGCTGTTTGACAGTGAAAGCGCTGGGAGGAAGGGGGCAGAAGCAGGATGTGGAGGTGCACTCATGGAGGAGGCGGAGGAGAAGGTGAGCTGGAGCAGGGGGGTGGGGCCATGGAGAGCTGCCGGTGGGTGCTCAGCACCTACCAATTTTTCCCCTTGGGTGCTCCAGCCCCGGAGCACCCATGGAGTTGGCACCTATGACCTTCTGTATTTGAAATGGAGACTGACTAAAAGAAGTTATTTGCAAACCATGATGCTTTATTGTCATGAGAGCACAGCCAGATTTTGGTTAATGCCTGTTGTGAGTGCCAGGAACGACCACGCATACCAGCAGAGCACAGAAGGTGGCAGAGCTGGAAATTTACTGGATCATTGACCAGTGTAAAGAGGAGATTAAGCAGCTTAAGACTAAGTACCAGAAAACCAGGGACCAGAAACGCATTGTGGGCAACTTGCTGACATCAAGCTCATTTTAGGAAGAGTTTGACAAGTCGCTTGGCATTGTGCCAAGCATGGAGCCAACGGTGGTGCATGAAGACCCGGGTAGTCCGGATGGCACCCTGCTGGCCCCAGAATCCAGCATGGGGACTGATGGGAGCCAGCAGCAGGCACCCACTGAGGCCAGCAAAGTGACTTTTATTACTGAAATTGGTCCCAGAGGAGGCTTTGTCACAGGAGCAGCTGCAGCACATCCTGGGGCTGTACTCAAAGGAGTGTTTTGATGCCCTCCCTGAGGAACAGCCCTCCAGAGGTAATGTGTGGGGAGCAATGTGGGGTCATGTGCCCCTCCTAGATTTCTGGGAGTGCTGAGCTGCCCTTGTAGGGCTTGGCCTATTGGGAGGAAGAGGGGGTTCTGTTCTTCTCCCACTGCACCTCTCCCACTTGGCACATTTATGGTTCACTTGGCCCCTCTCCCCGGCAGCTGGGTCTAGGCGGGAAGTGGACAGAGCAGGATGGAGCCGCTTCTCCTGCCGGTTGAGGATGGCCGCTTCAGGTCACTGCCTCTATGCAGCACAGCGGCTGTTTGTGAGAGCCTGTCTGGGAAGAGGGCAGCAACCTGCGTGTCCCCCGCCACTCCCTGCCTTGGCCTGGAACTGGAGGGGGAGGCTTTGGCTGTGTCTGTCCCCTGACATGTTTCAGGCTCGCTTGGCTCCTGTCTCCAGCAGCCACACCCAGGTGAGGAATTGAGGGGGCAGGCCACCGCCGCCTCTCCAGCTGGGTCGTTTCTTATGAAGCCACCATGCTGCACAGAGGCAGTGACCTGGAACAGCCACCCTCAGCCAGCATGAGAAGCAGGGCGAGCTCCAGGCACCAGCCCAGCAAGTAGGTGCTTGGGGCGGCCAAGGGGAAGGGGTGGCACCTGCAGGTCTTTGGCGGCAATTCAGCAGCGGGTCCCTCACTCCCTCTTGGAGCGAAGGACCAGCCACCAAATTGCTGCCGCAGACTGAAGCGGTGGCAGTAGAGCTGCAGATCGCGATCGCGGGTTTTTTTTTTTTTGGTTTTTTTTTTTGCTGCTTCGAGCGGCAAAAACTCTGGAGCTGGCCCTGATGAGAAGCAACTCCGTCCTGCCCCCTCTGCTCCTTTCCCAGGCCTGGCTGCTGAGGAGAGGGGCCAGGAGAGCTGGAAATGTGTTGGGGGAGGCACAGCGGGAAAAGGACAGAGCCCTCCCTGACCCTTGCAGGTAAATTTGGCGGGGAGAGTACAGCAGCCTCAGGCTGGGCGCAAGGTGAGGAGTTCGCTGGAGAAGGTCCTGGGACCAGGTTCCCTCTGCTCAGCCCGAGTTAGGGCATTGCATGCACCTCTCTCCCTCCTGAGGTATCCCCAAGGGCATGGGAGCTCCGGGGAGATCCTGTGTTGTTATGGCCTCCCCAGTTCCGGCACCCTGCCTTACAGGGATGGCAATGCAAGTAACGCTGCTGTGTAACCACTGAAAAATGTAATGAACTATCTGGAAATAGTGAACTGTTGGGGGTGGGAGGAGAGGTGTAAATGCATTCCCCTCACAAACCTAGTTAGATGTAGTCCATGCAGTCCACAGATAACAGAATCAGTTGTCTCAAACATGATGCAGGTTTGAAATTTTGTCCAGAAATGTGCCCAAGGGAGAAGGGGCTGTAAGGAAGATTGCAGTGGATTTCTGTGTGTTTGCATGCAGTTATAATAGGCGAAGGAAGCTAACATGATTCCATCATGAATTCTGACCTAATCCTGGGAGTCTGATAGCTGCAAGCTTTTCCTGTAGCAGAAACTCCAGATAGCTAGTCACATTTTGGGATAGGGTGTATTTTTTAGGGAAATCCGACGCTGGTAGCTGACCAGCCCTCTCCACTCATAGGTGTGCTGTTCAGTCACTGTACATTCGAATGTTTCAGTTACATACAGTGCTGGTTTCCCACCAGCAGCTTGCAATAACTTCTCCCTTTGCCAAAACAGGCACCACAAGAACTGTTATATCATCCAAGATGTAGAAAGCCCGAAATGACAGAAAATCCTTTTGTAGCAAGGCTACTACTGCCCCCCTAAACCCAAGTGCTTCTGCAATTTTCGGGGGGGGGGGGGGAAGCAGCTTTTTTAACTTACAGTTATGTCTACACTTCTTTCACTGTGATTAACCTGGCTGTGTCCAAGGAACTTCTGTGGTCTAAAGCATCATGCTCACAATATATTAAAGTTCAGTTTGGAAAAGTAACATTTTATGTCCTTCAAATTCCACAAGGATTTTTTCTGTGCTCCTATATTGAGCTATGAGAGACAATGACCTCTTGTGTCTTTTCGTATTCCAGGCCCCTCAACCTCTACAGGCTGTACTTCCACAGCTCGCCCATGCTGCAGAATAAGCCTGGCTCAACTTTACTTTCTTTGTGGTACCAACGGAAGCATTTCTGTGATGAACTTATGGTTGAAGAACCAAGTTCTGCAGAGGGCCAACAAGAAGGTCCAGTACTAAGGAAACAGGGGGACTTGCAACTAGAGGAAAGGCCTGGCAAGAGGCAAAGGAAAGGCTCAGGCTGGCTGTAGAGCATGAGGACAAGGTTGCAACACAGGAGTAAACCTTTGCTTCACAGTTCCTGGAACAGTAACAGCGGCTAAAGGAAGATGATAGAGCTCAGCAGAAAGAACTGTTTGAGTATCTGCTATTACCAGTGGCTGCAAAAGTACTGGCTCCTGCTGCACCCACACCACAGCACCCTATGCAGTACCCTGGGCTGCAGTGCAGAACCAGCTTGGACAACTCTATGGCTGGGTGGCTCTTGCAACTGGTCCCTAGGAGCGGATGGGCAGTGCAACTTTGCCCCCTAGAGGCCTCCATAGTGACCCCCTCTTCTGTGGATGCTCCCGACCCCCTGCACGAAGTAGTCAGCAAATTTAGAAGGAAAAAGAAAGAAGAAAGTGGGGCCAGCAAGACACAGCAAAAGAAGAAAGACATGCAACAGCAGGGGGTTTCTATCCTGTACACAGGTTGCTCTTGTTCATGCACTTTGGGTTTTTTTAAGGTTTTGTTCTTCTAGTATTTGGTGTGATAACAGCAGCTGGCCTGCCTGCCAATGGGGTAATAGTGTACTTTCCTAATACACATTTATAAATAAAGCTGTTTATGTTATCAAGTAAGTTTACTACTGTCACTGCACTAAATCATACAATGTGTATTTCAAATAATAAAGGTAAACACATGATCAGGGAGAATTAGCATGGAAATACTATTGCTCAATACACTTGGTTACATCAATCTCTTCCTTGCATCAATCCATGTTGTGAACCAACCCTCCTTTCGACTTCCCCATTTGATAAGCAGGCCGGTCACTCATAAGTACATAGAATAGAAATCAACCCCCACACCCCCAACATGCAGCACTGAACATTCCCCCACCTCCACCACTACAAGCACATTCATGAGACTGCTATTCTCCTTCTTCCATTGGCCTATGCAAGTCCATATTGTAGGTGCACAAAACATCACTGGCTTCTGTAGCCCATGTGTATCCAGCTCCAGCAGTATTAGATGCACTCTCTGGCTGAGGGTACCTGTTCAGCAATCCCCCTGAATGGACCTATGACAGTAATGGAAGTGGCTCATGTGTTGGTGCACCCTATAAGGCTTTATGGAAATATGCTTATGAATGTATATATACCTCTACCCCAACATAACAGGACCCAATATAACATGAATTCGGATATAATGTAGTAAAGCAGCACTCCAAGGGAGCAGGGCTGCGCGCTCCGGCAGATCAAAGCAAGTTCGATTTAACGCAGTTTCACCTATAATGCGGTAAGATTTTTTGGCTCCTGAGGAAAGCGCTATATCGGGGTAGAGGTGTATATGACATAACTGGAATATGTTTTATGCTACATATGCCATGTAACATATCTATGTAAAGGTTATGATCTACTGAATCTATTCATCCTATCTGTATGCATATGTCATTATTGTATTTGAAATTATAAATATTGGCTGTGTACTTGCTTGATTTCTAAGTAGCCTTAGTAAAGCATTTGGTCAGCTTCTTGAGGCAGGAATGTGCAAATTAAGTGCTCTACCAAGAAATACTTAAAGGGCAATGAATCTTGGAAGGCTTCAATCCACATAAGAAGTCTTCCTGAGGACATTCAGGGTAGCATGTAAACAATGGCTGCTGCCTGTAAAAACTGGACATGTGACTTGCCCATGTGACTTCAAAACTCCATCTTGGACTGGACTTTGCATAGGAGACAGGAGGGGGTTGTCATAACCTAGTCCCAGATTTGGACCTTAGTGTCCAAAATATGGGAGTTAGCATGAAAACCTCCAAGCTTAGTTACCAGCTTGGACCTGGTACGGCTGCCACCACCCAAAAAATTAGAGTGTTTTGGGGCACTCTGGTCCCCCTGAAAAACCTTCCCTGGGGACCCCAAGACCCAAATCCCTTGAGTCTCACAACAAAGGGAAATAATCCTTTTTCCCTTCCCCCCTCCAGGTGCTCCTGGAGAGATACACAGACACAAGCTCTGTGAATCTAAACAGAGGGAGTCCACCCTCTGTAATTCCAGTCGTGGAAACAAAAGCACTTTCCTCTTCACCCAGAGGGAATGCAAAATCAGGCTAGCAAATCCAACACACACAGATCTCCCCCTGACTTCTTCCTCCCACCAATTCCCTGGTGAGCTGCAGACCCAACCCCCTGGAATTTCCCACTAAAGAAAAACTCCAACAGGTCTTAAAAAGAAAGCTTTATATAAAAAGAAAGAAAAATACATAAAAATGGTCTCTCTGTATTAAGGTGACAAATACAGGGTCAATTGCTTAAAAGAATATTGAATAAACAGCCTTATTCAAAAAGAATACAAATCAAAGCACTCCAGCCACTATAGACATGTAAATACAAAAACAACAAAACCATGTTTGGTACTCACACTTGGAAACAGAAGATTAGAAAACAGAAATCACTTCTCAAAGCTGAGAGAAAAGCAGGCAGACAGACAAAGACTCAGACACAAACTTCCCTCCACCCAGAGTTGAAAAAATCCGGTTTCCTGATTGGTCCTCTGGTCAGGTGCTTCAGGTTACTTTTTTTCCGGGTGAAAGAGACATTAACCCTTAGCTATCTGTTTATGACACGCCCCCCAAATTGCAGAGAGTGGGGAAGCTCACTGGCAGCGATTTCCTTCTAGAACTTTAAAATAAACAGATTACTACAACACATGCACCTTTACATATACCACTAAGTATATAACTAACAGACTTCTACATTTTAAGAACACTTTTTAACTACTAGAGTCTGGGAAACTGAGTCATCTCTGGACATGTGACTTGCCCATGTGACTTCAAAACTCCATCTTGGACTGGACTTTGCATAGGAGACAGGAGGGGGTATCCACCCACAAGCCCTGGGAGACCCCTCTATTTGGTCTTCAGCTGGCTAAAGAGATAGCCTCTCCACCCCCAAAGGATACCTGAAAGAAACTGGAACAAAGGACAGTAACTACAGGGGGTGTGAGTGATTGCTGGACCCAGACTAGAAGGAGACTAGTCTGTAAAAGGAAGCTTACTGAAATTCCTCTGCGGGGAAAGTTTTTATCTGTATTCAGTTTTCTTACCGTATTAGACATAGACTTGCGTGTTCTATTTTATTTTGCTTGGTAATTCACTTTGTCCTATCTGCTATTACTTGGAACCACTTAAATACTACTTTCTGTATTTAATAAAATCACTTTTTACTTATTAATTAGCCCAGAGTATGTATTAATACCTGGGAGAGGGGCGGGGGCAAACAGCTGTATATCAGCGTTATAGAGGGCAAACAATTTGTGAGTTTACCCTGTATAAGTTTTATACAGGGTAAAATGGATTTATTCGGGGTTTGGATCCCATTGGGAGTTGGGCATCTAAGTGTTAAAGACAGGAACACTTCTGTAAACTGCTTTCAGTTTAAGCCTACAGCCGTTTGGGGGGAGGGTTCAGAGCTGGGTCTGGGTTTGTAGCAGGCTAGCGGGTCTGGCTCAAACCAGGCAGGGCACTGAAGTCCTAAGCTAGGAGAGAAAGTAGGGACAGAAGTAGTTTTGGCACATCAATTGGCAGCCCCAAGGGGGTTTCTGTGATCCAATCTGTCACAGCTCACTTCTGGCTTCACAAAGATTGTGAAAAGCACAGCAAGCCATGGTGATGCAGACAGCATTGGTGCCACTGGAATCCAAATGAGTCTGTAAACATCCTGAACGGGATTTCAATGTGCCAAACGTACACTCAACAACCATTCTCCACCTCTGATATCAGCCAAGGCAAAAGAGAGTATGCAGGGTCCCCCATAATAATGGTGGGAACAGTAATTCCATTTATGACAATGTCATTTGGTGGGAATAGTGTCCCGACTGGTCTATGTATGTAGACTCCTGATTGGTGGAAAACTCTAGCATCATATATTTTCCCAGTGCAGCCCATGTTGACATTCATAAATCAGCCTCTGTGGTCCACAAGGACCTGCATAAAAATGGAGTAGCCCCCTTTGGAGTTTATGTACTTATGTGCTCCTTGAGGAGGGCAAACTGTGGGCACATGAGTCCCCTAAATGGCCCCCGCACAGTTTGGAAACCCCATTCTCTCAAAGCCAGCGATTACTTCAGGAATATCTTTTATGCCTTCCACCTTGTGATAAACTGCATGCCTGATTGCCTCAGAAACCATTTTACCCACAGTTGACTTTCCAACACCAAACTGGTTGGCAATGGATTTGTGGCAGTCTGGGACAGTCAGTAGCCAGACAGTTATAGTAACTCTCTTCTGGATGATCAAATCATGTGGGTGTCTATGCTTGAGGGTTAGGACAAGCTGCCCACAAAGCTCCAGAAATGTAGCTTTCTTATGAGATAGTTCTGGAGCCACTGCTGGTCATTCCAGGTCTGCAGGATGCAGCCCCATCAGTATAAGTTGTAGTCCGGCTACAGAGAGCAGACTGAGTCTGACATGTCTGTGTCCTCCTTCTGCTGTGTCAGGTGCATGTGGTAGATCAGAAAATGCCACAGAAATGTCCACCAGCATCTCACAGAATCTCTGCCCATTTTCTGAACCAGAAGTGAAAGCACTAACTAGAGAATTCAGTCTTCTGGGATGTCTAACCATTTCGTTCAGTGGACAGGGTACGGGATTCGAACTCTGGAAAGCTGGGTTCTCATTTGGCTTTGCTACTTAGCTGGTGTGTGGTCTTGACTCTATGCCTCTGTTTCACCCAACAGTAAAATCACTTACACTTATTAATATAAGATGATATAAATCAGAGTTAAAAAAATTCTGTTCCTCTGTGGTGGTCTGACTGGGGTCCCATGGGGCCACACTGAGATTGCTAAATCAGGGCAAACTGTAAAGAATGGGACAGATAATCCCCAAAACTGGAGGTTATTCTAATACTTAGATTCACCAATCCAGCAACAGAACAGTTTCTATAATATCTTACAGGTTACCCAGATGACAAAAATACAGTTTCCTTAAAGCAACCCAGCCTTGGGCTTCCACCCAGACAGCCAAGTCAAATATGATGAGGATTATTGAAAATCTTGTTCATCATATAAAAGTTCTACCAATCCCAAAGGATCAGACACGTTACCCACCAGCTCAATTAATATTTCAGATCTTACCCAAATAAATGCTTACAGCCAATTCTTATTAACTAAACTAAAACGTATTGAAAAAGAAAGGAGAGAAAACGTATTGGTTAAATGATCATTAGAAATACAGGTATGAATAAAGTTCTTAGGTCAGTTCCATAGCAGAGATAGTGAGCTTTAGAGTTGCAAAACGTTCTTTCAGAACAAGTTCTATAAGTTATAGTCCAATGTCCAATATCAGGGTGACCCAGTCTGGAGTTGGAGACATCAGTCCTGTGACTCAAACTTCCCTTGATGAAGCTTAAGCAGATCTGAGATAACAAGATCAGGGCCCAAGAGTTCTTTTTATAATTCTCTGGTAGGCTATTGATAACCTCTTGATAGCAGGTGTTCCTTGGGTGAAGCATTGTGGCTTTGAAGTAGAATCATCTATTTCCTATGTTGCATTCATTAGCACAAGATAATTATCCATTAAGCAGTTCATAGATACTTTACTACAAACTTAAAGAATATAGACAATGACATTATTACACGCAAGTTTTATCTAAATGTTAATATTCCCTTTGATCTCTGAATCAATAGATATAGTAACAGATAGGAACCATCTGTTTATATGGTTAAGATCTAACTTTAACAAGATATAAGTAAACATATGCAATTAGCATTACCTCTAATTCTCTAACAATACAGGCAATGTAAGCTCTAGTCTATCTAACATGGCTATGTTAGCTATTTATAAAGAATAGTCCTAATTACCATTTATATACTTTTCGAATATGCGTTACAAGGTTGAATTTAGGTCATTTAGCCTGATAGTTGTTTAACCCTTTCAGCCTCAATGTCACAGGTGAATGGATCACTTGATAATTACCTGTTCTATTCATTCCCTCTGAAGCATCTGGTACTGGCTGTGACAGGTTGGATCACAGAAACCCCCTTGGGACTGCCACCTCATGTGCTTTGACTACCTATGAGTCTGTTTTCCCTGCCAGCTTAGGACTTCAGTGCCCTGCCTGGTTTGAGCCAGACACGATTGCCTGCTGCAAACACAGACCCAAGTCTGAACCACGTCCCCCAACAGCTGCAGGTTTAACTGAAAACAGCTTAAGAGTGTTCCTGTCTCTAACATTCAGATATCCAGCACCCAATGGGGTCCAGACCCCAAATAAATCTGTTTTACCCAGTATAAAACTTATACAGAGTAAACTCATAACTTGTTCGCACTCTGTAACACTGACTGACACAGTAGTTTGTCTCCCCCCACCTCTCAGGTATTAATGCATAATCTGGGTTAATTAATAAGTAAAAAGTGATTTTATTGAATACAAAAAGTAGGATTTAAGTGGTTCCAAATAATAACAGACAGAACAAAGTAAATTACCAAACAAAATAAAGTAAAACACGCAAGTCTATGCCTAATACGGTAAGAAAACTGAATACAGATAAAAACCTCACCCTTAGAGGAATTTCAGTAAGCTTCCTTTTACAGACTAGTCTCCTTCTAGTCTGGGCCCAGCAATTACTCACACCCCTGTGTCATAAACAGATAGCTAAGGGTTAATATCTCTTTCACCTGAAAAAAAGTAACCTGAAGCACCTGACCAGAGGACCAATCAGGAAACCAGACTTTTTCAGGTCTGGGTGGAGGGAAGTTTGTGTCTGAGTTCTTTGTCTTGTGCCTATCTCCCTCTCGGCTATGGGAAGGATTTCTCTATTTCCTGCTTTTCTAATCTTCTGTTTCCCAGTTGTAAGTACAAAGGATCAGATAGTGATTTATATGTTTTTTTGTATTTTACATATGTGTAGTTGCGGGAGTGTTTTGAATTGTATTCTTTTTGAATAAGGCTGTTTATTCATATTTCTTTTAAGCAATTGACCCTGTATTTGTCACCTTGATACAAAGAGACCATTTTTATGTATTTTTCTTTCTTTTTACATAAAGCTTTCTTTTTAAGACCTGTTGGAGTTTTTCTTTAGTGGGGAACTCCAGGGAATTGAGTCTGTGCTCATCAGGGAATTGGTCGGAGGAAGAAGTCAGGGGGAAATCTGTGTGTATTAGATTTACTAGCCTGACTTTGCATTCCCTCTGGGTGAGGGGGAAAGAGAGATTAGCTCTCGGTAATTCTGTTTTCCAGGACTGGGAACGGGGAGGGTGGAGTCCCTCTGTTTAGATTCACGGAGCATGCTTCTGTGTGTCTCTCCAGGAACACCTGGAGGGGGGAAGGGAAAAGGTTTATTTCCCTTTGTTGTGAGACTCAAGGGATTTGGGTCTTGGGGTCCCCAGGGAAGGTTTGGGGGGACCAGAGTGCCCCAAAACACTCTAAATTTTTGGGTGGTGGCAGCTTTACCAGGTCCAAGCTGGTAACTAAGCTTGGAGGTTTTCATGCTAACCCCCATATTTTGGATGCTAACGTCCAAATCTGGGACTAGGTTATGATACCCTGTGGTTACTGTTCTTTGTTCCAGTTTCTTTCAGGTATCCTTTGGGGGTGGAGAGGCTATCTCTTGAGCCAAATGAAGAGAAAATGGTGGGGTCTCTCAGGGGGTTAAATAGACTTTCTCTTGTGGGTGGAGACCCTCTCCTCTCTCCTATCCAGAATTCAGCTCCAAGATAGAGTTTTGGAGTCATATGAGCAAGTCACATGTCCATGCATGACTGAGTTCCTTGCCAGCTAGGCTACATTCCTGGGAAAGCTCAGATGTGGACTGGCATCTCCAAGTTCACTGTTGGCTTAAGAATTTCTTGATTGTGCACTTACTGAGAATAGTCTTTTCTCAGGAAGCTGACCAACTGCTTCACCGAGGCTACTTAAAATTAAACAAGTACATAGCCAATATTCATAACTTCGAATACAAAAGTGATACATGCATACAAATAGGATAAATATATTAAGAGGTTACATGGCATATGTAGCATAAAACATATTCCAGTTATGTCATATATACATTCATAAGCATATCCCCATAAAGCATTATGAGGTGCAACATCACACTGGCCACTGTCGGAAGACAGGATACTGGACTAGATGGACCATTGGTCTGACACAGTATGGCTGTTCTTATGTTCTTAAATTTAATGGATGACTTTGCCTCCATCTTTAATGAAGCTAATGAGGAGCTTAGGGATAATGGTAGGATGACAAATGGGAATGAGGATATGGAAGTAGATATTACCACATCCGAGGTAGAAGCCAAACTCGAACAGCTTAATGGGACAAAATCGAGGGGCCCAGATAATCTTCATCCGAGAATATTAAAGCAACTGGAACATGAAATTGCAAGCCCATTAGCAAGAATTTTTAATGAATCAGTAAACTCAGGACTTGTACCGTATGACTGGAGAATTGCTAACATAGTTCCTAGTTTTAAGAAAGGGGAAAAAATGTGATCTGAGTAACTATAGGCCTGTTAGTTTGACATCTGTAGTATGCAAGGTCTTGGAAAAAATTTTGAAGGAGAAAGTAGCTAAGGACACTGAGGTCAATGGTAAGTGGGACAAGATACAACATGGTTTTACAAAAGTTAGATCATGTCAACCCAATCTGATCTCCTTCTTTGAAAAGGTAACAAATTTTTTAGACAAAGGAAACACACTGGATCTAATTTACCTCGATTCCAGTAAGGCATTTGATACGGTTTCACATGGGGAATTATTAGCTAAATTGGAAAAGATAAGGATCAATATGAGAACTGAAAGATGGATAAGGAACTGGTTAAAGGAGAGACTACAACCGGTCATACTGAAAGGTGAACTGTCAAGCTGGAAGGAGGTTACTAGTGGAGTTCCTCAGGGATCCGTTTTGGGACCAATCTTATTTAATCTTTTTATTACTGACCTTGGCACAAAAAGTGAGAATGTGCTAATAAAGTTTGCAGATGAAACAAAGCTGGGAGGTATTGCTAACACAGAGAAGGACCGGGATATCATACAGGAAGATCTGGATGACCTTTGCAAACTGGAGTAATAGTAATAGGGTGAAATTTAATAGTGAAAAGTGCAAGTTCGTGCATTTATGGATTAATAACAAGAATTTTGGTTATAAATTGGGGACACATCAGTTGGAAGTAACAGAGGAGGAGAAGGACCTTGGAGTAGTGGCTAATCACAGGATGACTATGAACTGTCAATGTGATATGGCCGTTAGAAAAGCTAATGTGGTCTTGGGATGCATCAGGCGAGGTATTTCCAGTAAAGATAAGGAGGTGTTAGTACCATTATACATGGCACTGGTGAGACCTCATCTGGAATACTGTATGCAGTTCTGGTCTCCCATGTTTAAGAAGGATTAATTTAAACTGGAACAGGTACAGAGAAGGGCTACTAGGATGATCCGAGGAATGGAAAACCTGTCTTATAAAAGGAGACTCAAAGAGCTTGGCTTGTTTAGCCTAACCAAAAGAAGGCTGAGGGGAGATATGATTGCTCTCTATAAATATATCAGAGGGATAAATATCAGGGAGGGAGAGGAATTATTTAAGTTTAGTACCAATGTGGACACAAGAACAAATGGATATAAACTGGACACTAGGAAGTTTAGACTTGAAAATAGATGAAGGTTTCTAACCATTAGAGGAGTGAAGCTCTGGAACAGCCTTCCAAGGGGACTAGTGGGGACAAAAGACATATCTGGCTTCAAGATGAAGTTTGATAAGTTTATAGTGGGGATGGTATGATGGGATAGCCTAATATTGGCAATTAATTGATCTTTGATTATTGGCAGGTAAATAGGCCCAATGGTTTGTGATGGGATGTTAGATGGGGTGGGATCTGAGTTACTACAGAAAAGTCTTTCCTGGGTGCTGGCTAGTGAGTCTTGCCCACATGATCAGGGTTTAACTGATCACCATATTTGGGGTCGAGAAGTAATTTTCCTCCAGGGTAGATTGGCAGAGGCCCTGGAGGTTTTTCGCCTTCCTCTCCAGCATGGGGCACAAGTCACTTGTTGGAGGATTCTCTGCACCTTGAGGTCTTTAAACCACAATTTGAGGACTTCAGTAACTCAGACATAGGTTAGGGGTTTGTTACAGGAGTAGGTGGGTGAGATTCTGTGGCCTGCATTGGGCGGAAGTCAGAGTAGATGATCATAATGTCCCTTCTGACCTTAAAGTCTATTTTGATAGGCAAATAAACTTCACTGGATGGCACTGGGTAAGCAAGTAGAATTTGTGAATGTGATGATCTATTTTTGCAATATTTTTGCAAAACTGATATATATTTACTGATTTGAGCTGGCTGACCCATTCATTAAGACAGGGGTGGCCAACCTGTGGCTCCGGAGCCACATGAGGCTCTTCGGAAGTTAATATTCAGCTCCTTGTATAGACACCGACTTTGAGGCTGTAGCTACAGGCACCAACTTTCCAATGTGCTGGGGGGGTGCTTATTGCTCAATCCCTGATTCTGCTACAGGCCCTACCCCCACTCCACCCTTTCTGCCCCCTCCCCTGAGCCTGCTATGCCCTCGCTACTCCCCCTCCGAGCCTCCTGCATGCCAAGAAACAGCTGATTGGCAGGTGTGGGGAGGGAGGAGGTGGCGCTGATTGGCAGGGCTGCCGGTCAGCAGGAGGCGCTGGGAGCCGGGGGAGAGCTGATGGAAGGTGTTGATGCATTACTATGGCTCTTTGGCAATGTACATTGCAGGGCTGCCCGGGGGCAGGGCAAGTGGGGTAATTTGCCCCAGGCCCCACAAGGGCCCCCACAAGAATATAGTATTCTATAGTATTGCAACTTTTTTTATGGAAAGGGCCCTTGAAATTACTTTGCCCGAGGCCCCCTGAATCCTCTGGGCAGCCCTGCATTAAGAGATTCTCTTGGTTAGGAACTGGCTTCTGAACTGATACTGATTTCCCTGGAATGTCTTTGTTGTTTGCAAGTGTACGCTGAATAACTTGGATGAATAATGGCCAGCCTATAGCTTGTTTACAAACTGCTCACTTCAACTATTTGCAATTTATGTTGTTGAGCAGGTCACCTGAATTAGTTGCACAGTTTCTGCACCCTAATTGGATGACTGAACTATTTTAAATATGAATGAATGACAAATACTGAATAAGGAACAATAAAAAGTAATAATACATGACTCTTACGTAGCGCTGTTCATCAGATCTCAAAGCACATTACCAAGGAGATCAGTATGGTCTCCATTTTACAGATAGCAAAACTGAGGAATGGGAAGGGGGGTAAAATTACTTGTCCAAGGCCACACAGGCTAGTGGTAAAACTGGGACCATATCCCAGGTATCCTTAGCCACAGTTATGTGCTCTGCCCTGTAGGTTACACAGCTGACTCTTTCTAGTACAAATTTTCAGATTAGTAATTTGTTAAAAAAAATGGGAGACTCTTTGGATTGAGAAATGTTGCTGTAAAGGACTGCTAGTTGTCCAAACAGTAATAAATTATGGATCCCATAAATAAGAACAAACCTAATATGGCGCTTTTATATCTGAAAATATCCTCCATTCATTTTTCGGGTTGGACCCTTCTCCCCAGCACCAATGGAGGCAGCATCAAGCTTCACTTTAAAGCTCATGTTTTCCCTCCAATGCCAAGTGTTTTGGTCTAAGAATTCCTTGACTGATGGAAGGGGGACGGGGACACAACTGCGACGGTGGCTGCCCCTTTCCACAGCAGCCTCGCTCAAACCGCTAACAGATTCCCCTCCCCCCGTCTCTTTCCACAGACAAAGTGCAGGGCCGGCTGCCTGCTGTTTCCCTTCTCCCGCTCTGTTGACAGAGGCGGTGATGGTGGATTTGCAGGTGTGTGACTCACCCAAATCACGAGCTCTCTCCCACAAGAGCCGCAGCCCGCTCGCCTCTCGGCCGCAGTGGGGGAGGGGAGGAAGCAGCCCAATATTACGAAATTAAAGGTTATTATGGACACACGAGCCTGCACTCATTAGTCATGCTCCGTTCAGAACAAATGACACCACCGCCTCTGTGCGAGATCACGCTTCTATGTAGCCCGCTCCGCCACCATTATCTGTGGCCCCTGCGTCATGGTGAGCTGGTGCTCTTGCTCAGCCCTTTGTTTTGCTTTAAGCAGCAGACACTCAGACATGGGAAACAGACATAAACACAGCAGATCGCACCCCAAAAACAGAGAGAGAAGCCGGGGAAACTGCCCCACTTTGGGGAAGGAAAAAAAACCTGCGTAGACAAAGTAGAACAGAACAGTCTAGCATTGTCACCCAAATATTTCCCTTTTCACGATCTGTCCCCCCACTCTGCTCCTAGTTACCTCCCCAAATGTCCCTGTTAATGGCTTAGAAATGCTGGCAGGCATTGGGTAGACTGTAAAGAAACACAATTTCTTTCTGTTTTTTGTTATTGTTGTTTTGTTTTCCTTCTACCCGAAGTGGTTTAACCCTGAAGCCCGTTTGAAGCAGTAGCGTGTGGATCAAGCCACAAGACACAGAGCAAGGGGGACGACTAATTCTTAAAATAAACTTGAAAGAGTTTGAAAGGCTGTATCTTCACTGATGCAATGACGGATAATAACTACGTATTTCCAGGTATATCTTCATGTAGTTCATTAACATCCGTGTGCAAATACGATTTTATTAACGTGCAGTCTCTCCTCCCTATTCTACAGGTGAGATGGTGCTGCCTAGAATGATGGAAGCGTCTCCCTGTGACATCACAATGCCCAATTTGCTACATGTTGTTTGTATTCCATGGTCAGCTGTATCTCTGCAGGCTTGGAAACTGACGCACGGAGAATTCAAAGCAGCATCGAAGAACCTCAGCTCGTTTCAGAATTTGCTGTGAACCATTATCTCTGATATCAGGGGCTTTGGAAGGCACCTTAAATACATACAAATATATTTTATAATAAGAAACAACAGCATCAAAAGGAGAAACTTGACAAACCAGAAAAAGACCAACAACATGAAGTTCCAGTACAAAGAAGATCATCCTTTTGAATACAGAAAAAAGGAAGGGGAGAAAATCAGAAAGAAATATCCAGACAGGGTCCCTGTGAGTGGAATATATAATTGTGTATTCATATAGTGTACTGGTGGCTGCCCCCTGGGCTTGCCTTTCAGTGCTGCTTATATTTTACAAACAATTTGTGTGTCCCTGGTTTTATCAAATGTTCTGTGGTTTATTTTTTTAAGGGGGATGGGCAGGGAAGAGGAATTGGGGTTGTTATTATTAGTATATTTTAATGTTCTCATCTGTTTAAAATCTGCTGTCTATTTCCTGATCTGTGCTTATATACCTGTTTCTATTTATTATATTGTTATAAACCAAGAACAATACCATTTGATTTGATATGTAAATAGGTGATGAGGTGTATCTCTCTGGCCCTTTCCCTCCATGATCTGCAGCAATTTAGCAGGCAAAAATGCTGCTAATCTTTTTTATGACAGTCTGTGTTCATGTGGCAGGGTGGAGAGGGAAGTTAACCATTTATTTACAAAAATAGTAGGAAACAATATGTGAGTTAATCATATAACCTTCATGGAAAACTGGAGGGCCTGTATGATGTCATCAGAGATCTTTCTTTCGTTTTATTTTTTGTTTTATTTTCTTTTGGCCTGTCTTTTCAATACAACCTTGCTCTGTTCTTGTCCTTGCATACAAGAGAAGATTAATAGCAACCACTCAATCTTTTGACCTCCCATTTAATCTCTTTGTGGAAAAAACACATCACATAGAAAACAAGGTCATATTCTCCCAGCCTAGCTGTGCTTCCTCGTCCAAAAGTCTCTTTGGAGTGCTTATGGAAAACTTCTGTCTTTATAATAATAAAGAAAGGGAAATGGCGAACTAAACTCATTAAATTTCTGCAGTCCCTTTTATTAAATATTTTTAAAATGTTCTTTCTTTCCATCCCCACTGGAGATATCTGTCCCAGATTTACTGTTCAGGGGCTACCTTCCAATATAGTCTAGAATCCCCTGTGGAGGCAAGGGGAAAGAAAAACCTTGGCACACATTTTTGCTGCCATTCAGCACCATTTTCTTCCTTAGGAGAGGCCTCATGATTGGACTTGCAAGAGTTTATGCAAGTCAGAATTGAGGTAGTGCAGTGGCAGAGGTGTATGTGGAACACAGGACTGGAGCAGTAGTTGTTGCTAGGCAGAAATGAGGTGCAGAGCCGTAGGCCTGGGATAATAGAGAGTGCCACAGGTCAAGAATGAGGTCAGGATCTGTGGTGGAGTCTGAGGGACTAGTGTAGCAGGCTGTGCTGTGGGTAATGATGGATAAGTACTGCAAGAGCTTTATGGGGGCCCGAACAGGAATAGCAAGAGGTGAGACAAGTCAGGATTGAGATGCACTGATTGATCTGTGGGGGGAGGCCAGGACTAAAATAGCTGTGGTTTAGGGTGAACTGAAGGAGAAACTCTGTGTGCAGAGTTCTAGGACTGGAAGAGCAGGAGGAAGTCCATCTGGCCACAGTGAAAAATACCTTCCTCAAAATCATTGACAGAGCTGTGTAGTGGATAACTGAAGGCACCGGCCAAGCTTCTTTGAATCATTTCTGTGTCTGCCTTTCCTGACAGCTGGATCCCTGATGATGATGTCCCTTCAGCTGCTAACTCTGCAGTGCACCCGGTACATCTTAGCATTTTAGCTGAGACAAGCGTATTGGCACCCTCCCACGCTACAGCAAACACCACTCAGTGACAATCAGGAGATAATCTGCATTTGTCCTTTGTTTTTTCCTTTACCAAATGTGTCTCCATCTTTTTGCAGACAGATTCTCAAAGCTTTGGGATCAGAATCACAGCTGAGGGTGAGGGGTGGAGAAAAAGTTCCATGGACATAGCTGGAGTATGGCTATTTTGTAAAGATTTCAGGTCCATGAGAATGGACACCTGGTAAATTTATTGTCCAGACAAATTGAATAGTTGTTGAAGCCAATCAACCAAAGATCCCTATCTCATTCCTATCTCCTTGTAAATTGTAGTCTCTGTTAAACTCTATTGGATCACAGCACTTCCTAGGATTTAGTAATCCCAGTACCATCTTTTCTTCCTCTCAGGTCCCACACTTCTTGTGACCTCTCCTTTCTTCCCCATCAAGATAAAAATCATGCTGGGATTCACCCTCTTATATCAAGAAGGTGATCTCACTGCTGCTTTCACAAGGTTCTCCTTGTCAGTGCCTTGGGAAATGGAATGGAAGAAGGAAAAGTGCAACCCCAAGCCCGCAGTCATTCACTCCTTTAGTCTCCCCCCTCCCCCAACTCTCCCTTTACCCCAGAAACACACTACACAGTTACATACAGCAACTTCACGAGGTGGCCAAGTGGTTAAGGAGATGGACTGCTAAACCACCATTCTTCACATGTGGAATACACAACACAAGACCCCCAAACTTCACATGCGGAATACACAACACAAGACCCCCAAACTATCCCCCATTCACAACATCCTCCCCATATCAACAGATTTACAATATCCTTTACACACACACACACACTGCATATGTGTGTGGCGAGTGGGGTATCTTGGGAGAGTCAAGTCTCCAAACTTACAGAGATGCTAGGACCTGCATTTTGAAAACCAGCCTGTGATTTCATGTATCAACATTAAGTGTGTCAGGCTGGATTTTGTTCACAACTGCTGGGGATCTGCAACTCCCATTGATGTCAGCTGGTGCTATGAGAGCTTAGCACCTCAGCAAATCAGGCTGCAGGTGTTTCACGGTGGGTACTCAAAAACAGACACTGTTTTTGAAAATTTGGGCCTAGTTTTTTCTTGCCCTGATGTGCTATGGGCAAGCACAGAAAATTCCACCTCTCATTCTAAAAAAATGAGTCCAGAGGGCGTTGGATCAATGATAGTTTCAAGATGTGACCAGTGTGGCCAGTCTCTACCAGTCATGCTCAAAGTAAAATATGAAATTGCTTGCCTCCATGTTTCTCCAGAGAATCAGGTAGTGCCAGGAAAATTTCTATCCAACTTCTGAATGGCTTCCCAGGCTCAGCAAAAAATTTCTAATGGAACGTTAAGTTTTCATGGAAGCTGCTCAAACCACCACATCTCTCTCTACCATTTGAGTACTTATTGATTTGGGGTTAAATATTTGTCCAGTTGTACCTGTAAATATTGCTTCCGTAGTTCTGGACCTCTTTGTTTGACTTTATATCCACTACTCTCTATATTCTTTTACGCAACATATAGAGGTAATTAGCCTGTGGAACTCATTTCCACAAAATATTATGATGGCCAAGAGCTTCGTAGGATTTAAAAATTGGTTTGTACATTTTTGTGGATAATTAGAACATCCACAGTTACATTAGGTCAGATAAAATAATTATAAGGAATGTAAACCTTCATGTTCGCTATATATATATATATATATATATATAAGCTAACCACTCAGTAATTGGGATTAGGAAGAAATTTCCTATGTGGGATGGCTATTCTCTTTTGGGGTTTCTTGTGCTTTTCTCTGAAGCATGTGATAATGACTACTGTTGGAGGCAAGATATGTGGGATGGCTATTCTCTTTTGGGGTTTCTTGTGCTTTTCTCTGAAGCATGTGATAATGACTACTGTTGGAGGCAAGATATGGAACTATTTGGACCATTAGTCTGATCTGATTTTGCAGTTCCTTTGGTCCAGCCTTGCAACTGTTCCACCATTCTCTACTTTACTCTTTGATACTTACTATTCCATTCCTTAGCTCCCTCACACAGCTCTGCCACTGCCCGTCAATCCTGTTCTGCAACCCCCTGGCTTTTTTGCGTGTTGGTCCTCCAGCAGAGCTTGAGAGAATTTCCATGGGCCTGTAAGAACCATCTCTCTAAAGGAACCACTTATTTTTTCAGTGATACTATTTGGTCCACTCTTTGGTGATTCTCGCGTCCTATTTCTCCCTCTCCAGGTTATTGTGGAGAAGGCACCCAAAGCAAGAGTACCTGACTTGGACAAGAGGAAGTACCTTGTGCCTTCTGACCTCACAGGTAACAAACCCTGCCTCCTTTCTTCCTGCGTTCCAGTGAGGAAGTAATCAGGAATTCTTTGCACTGATATCATCATAATGAGAATGTGCTTTTCTAGGAAGATGGGAGACCCAAGTCGGCAGTGTGTCTAGTGGTTGGAACCAGGGAACTAGGAATAAGGACTCCTGGATTCTAGTTTCAGTTGTGCTGTGGACTTGCCATATGACCTTGGACAAGCCACTTAACCTCTCTTTAACTTAATTTCCTCTCTGTACTTATTGCACAAATCTATCTCACAAGGGGAATTGTGGAGCTTAATTAGTGTTTGTAAAGTACTTTGAGCTCTTTTGATGAATGGCTCTGTCTATTACACTGTATTCTAATGACCTAGGTACTGTGTGTGTGTCACCACTAGCTTTTATTATAATGGGAATGATTTAGCTGTGTATCATAGCCCTCAGTACAGCTAATAGCCAGTGGCCATTCTCCTTTAGCTCAAGTGGTTAGTGTCTACATCTTTGGAGCAGGAGGATGTGAATTCGTAAATACTCCCATCATAAAAATCTAAGTGGCCATAGTATGTAGCGCAGTGACAGTCATGAAGTTCCACTTCCAAGTGGCCCTGGGTTTGTCACTGAATGATTAAATCTGATTTAATTTGGGGACATGAACAAAGGAAACATTTATAAATTAATTAAAGGAAATACATTTTTCCTGTAGTATATAATTAACTGCAGAACTTGTTCCCATGGAATAGGGTTCAGGCAAATACTTAGTGAGGATAGAGTGTGTTTTATGAATGAGAATAGCATCTGCAGTGACAATTGCTAAAGTAAAATTTTCAAGGGGCTACAAGCTTCAGGATTTAAAGTATCTGCTGATCATGTGCTGGTTAGAAATCCTTGTGTCTCCCTTCACTAAAGCACTGCATGCTAGAATGAAGTGAAGGCACTGTCAGACACTTGATACGGGACTAGAGTGTCCAGTGGTCTGAATCAATACGGTAGTAAATGAGATAATAGTATAATCAGGACATTGGCCAGCTCTGGTAGGCAGGTGTTGGGCTTTGGACTGGGTGGTAGATGGTGACCCTTAAGATCCTGTTTTCTTTCCTGCATTGCCCATTTTTTCCTAGTCTTTACATAACACTTGTGGTCTCTTACAGTGAAACCGAGAGTGACTTAGCCCAAAATCAAATCCCAGGTCCCAGTGCATTTGGATTTTGGTGCGGAGGATCAGAGTTCCAGCCTAGATCCAAATTTCATTTCAGACCTTTGTGTCTTTAACAGGTTGAACCAAAATCCCAAACTCAAATGACCATGAACTTTGGGAAAGTTCAGATGTAGATCTGAACTTCGCACTGGAGGGCCAGTCTCTAGAATGAACTAGTCATTCTTGTTAATACCATATCATTGTTTAGGGTTTATTCTTGCAAAGGTGTCGAACAGACTGTGGGGACGGGGCACATTTCAGGGCAAAAAGCTGTTGGGAACCTTAGAAGTGCAACTGGCTAATAAATTGCCCTTTCTCCTCTGCAGATATACTGCAGGTCTCCACACAATCCCACCACATTTTGTGTGATCACCTCATTTTAAGAGATGTCTGGGACTGGAATAGCAGGAGGGCTTGTGGGACAGGACTGAGGGGCACAGGACTAGAATAGCAAAGGGCTGCAGGGCAGCACTGAGGGTAGCTAATAGAGCTGGGATTTAGGGTCAGAAGAGCAGGAGATACACAAATCAATGTCCGGTTGCATTTGCAGAAGTTTATGTGTATCAAGCATTCTCTTGACTTTCGCTCTGTGATCCCTGTATCAATCACGTTCCATTCTCCACTGTGTCCCTTCCCTTCCTGTCCCTTTTCAGTTGGCCAATTCTACTTCTTAATCCGAAAGCGGATCCACTTGAGGCCGGAGGATGCCCTATTCTTCTTTGTCAATAACACCATCCCTCCCACCAGTGCTACCATGGGTCAGCTGTATGAGGTAAGCCCAGCCCATATCCTTGTTATATTGCTGTAGTGGCTTGAACAACTTATACCCTAGAATAATTTTACATGAGAACTCCTCACTCAGTAGAGCTAAGCATTTCATGCCTGATTCCTACTTGACACTAGCTCCTCCTTGAATGGAACTCTCCACTCTTGCTTGATTTCCATCAGCCCTCTTTGGAACATTGCATTCTATGGTTAGACCAAGGGGCATGGGGAATTTGTCAGAGGAAACAGGAATTTTAATAGTTCATTTAATGCTTAATTTATTTTGCTTTGCTAATGTAAGGGTGTTAGATTAGGAGTCACAGAGATTCCCGGCAGGTCCACATTTTTTGATACAATGCAGTCTCCCTCCCATTCCTTCCAAGACAGATCCTGGGAGGAAATGTTGATCTACTGATTAGAGAACAGGACTGGGAGTCAGGCCTCCCCTGTTCTATTCAGTGATGGGCTGCTAACAATTTAATAAGGCTTCCACACATACATTTGGCTTTTGCCTGCGCTAAGCTCAGTTTCCCAGCGGGTGTGTTTGTGCGCAGCTCAGATGAATGACTGGCAAACCTATTCATTTGCTTTCTTGTTTAACAAAGACATTTTCTCTTAGCCAGAAAGAGGAACCACACCAGTGGTCAAACAAACATAGTAAGTGCATATGCTGAAAAATACACTGAGTTTGATAGCACACTGCAGGGACCAGCGTGCATAATTTTAAATCTGTATATGAAGACCTTATAGCGGGTCTGAGGATCACCTTCCCGTGATCACTTTGAGAATGCCTGATAATTGGTGCCATCTGGTCCATTCTAGAGGCAAATAATTTGCCCTTTGGAAAATCTTTTATGAGCCCAAGGAACATTATCTCTGGCTGGGCTGATTTATAACTTTCTGAGATGAGATGACTCCATCAAAAGCAGGAGAATCTCCTCAATCTTCCCTTCACTGTAATAATGGCATTTTTAAAAAGGGCTTCTTCAGACTGTCCTGAGTACAGTCATTATCCATCAGTAACCCTGGATGGATTTTTTTTTTTTTTTTTAATGAAGGTGATAGAAGATAAAGACACCAAGGCTCATTTTTAAACTAGATATCTAAGAAGAAGATAGGTCTAGTGGTTAGAGCTGAGCATTGAGGCTAGAGAGATCTGGGGTCTATCCCTAGTTTAGCTGCAAGCTTTGTGTGTGAATTTAGGCAGATCCCTTAATCTCACTGTGCCTCAGCTTTCCTATCTGTAAAATGGGGTTAATAGATGAGCTCTCAAGGTCTCTTCCAGCTTTGCATTTCTATGATTCCAAATCTGGTCCCTTGCTCTGAGGAAGGGTGAAGTAAATCTAGAACATCCCTGACAGGTGTTTGTCCAATCTGTTCTTAAAATCCTCCAATGATGGGGATTCCACAGCCTCCCTTGGAAGCCTATTCCAGAGCTTAACTACTCTGATAGTTAGAAAATTTTCCTAATATCCAACCGAAATCTCCCTGGCTGCAGACTTAGTCCATTACTTCTTGTCCTACCATCAGAGGACATGGAGAACAATTGCTTATGCACCTTGTGTTCTGAACACTGGTGACTTTCAATGTTTGTAAATTGCTGGGGTACTATGTATTTAACACCTCTCAGCTTTCTTTTCACAACCTAAGGGCATGATGCTGAATGCTGTTTCACGACTTGCAACTCTCATTGGCTTGTCTCCTACCCTAGCAGTTTTCAGGATCAGGACCCTGAAACCTAGGGCCAGGCTGCTAACTGAGGATACATCAACACTCCAGTAAAAAAAAAAGTGCAGTAATGAGTCTTGGAGAACGGGTCAACTGACTCGGGTGCAGGCTGTAGGGCTATAAAATTGCAGTGTAGACATTTGGGCTCAGGCTGGAGCCCAGGCTCTAAAACCTGGTGACAGGGAGTGGATCTCAGAGCTCAGCCTCCAGCCGGAGTGGGAATGGCTACTCTGCTATTTTTAGCCTCAGAGCACAAGCTCTGTGACTTTGAGTCAGTTGACCCGGACTCTGAGGCTCACTGCTGTGGGGTTTGGTTTGATTTGTTTCTTTTCCACTGAGGATTTAGTGCCACATTCCTCCAACTCCCTTCCCACAACCTCTCAATGGCATTCAAATGGAAGGATCCATTTCTATTATTTCACAAGCATTTGGGGCAAAACCATTTCTCTGTGTGGGCCAGAAACATCCACAAAGAAACCTTGCTGTTCTGTACTCAGCCATGTCCAGGGTGCTCTGTGGAGGAAGGAAATAAGGCCTTAGGGGAGAAAGAACAAGACCGTGACAGAGAAATGCTCTTTCCTTTTGCTGTTACAGTGTACCCTAGTTGGGGATGTTCCCAGATAGTGAGTGTGTCTCATCCTCTCTTCCTTTATCCCCTCCCACTCCCAGGATAACCACGAGGAGGACTATTTTCTCTATGTGGCCTACAGCGATGAGAGTGTCTACGGCAAGTGAGCGCTGGTCTCCGGGCGCACAGGCATAACAGACTGACAGGAATGGTGGGTGGGAGGGGGGATCCACGTTGGAGGGGAGGAAGATTGAGGAGAGAGAACTGGAAAAGAACTACATACACAATGCCATCATTTTCACACATCTGATTATTATTATTACTATTATTGTTACTTTTACAGCGGGGTGGGGGGAGGAGAGAGGAGATGTGGCTCGATGGAGTGATCTGACTGGCTGACAGAAAGTTCTGAGCTGTGTGACTGGGAGGTTCCCCTTGTAGCATTCTGCCCCCTGCCATGCATGGGAATTCTGTTAGCTAGTAACAGGGCCTTGGTAAGCAAGCCAAACTCGCACACCTTCCAGGCAGCAGTGGGGGAGAGAGGGAGGGAAGGGTTGCTGGGTGACAGTAATGTGTGTGCACATTCTCTGGACCTGGGAGTGAGTATACTGTACTGTCCCTCTCATGCTTACCTTCACCATCTATCATGGGCGTTCAAGTGTGCCATGTGCTTTGGTGCTCTGTGTGCCCATATGAAGTCCCTATGCTGGGCATTCTAGTTGGTGCCCACAAATAGTTCCCCTACTTCTCTGTTAGCCTTTCCTTCACCAAGGGTTGGGAATTACCCAGGCTGAGATGAGGGAGGTGAGGTGTGTTGTTTTGTTGTTGTTGTTTGTTTTTGTTTTTTAAACTGCATTCAAGTGTTGGACCAGACATGTTGAGAACAACTTCTTCTGTCTCTTCCATTGCAGCCCAGCCTCGTACACAAACCCTTTGGATTTAGTCTTCCCCTACATGTCTCATCTATAGATCTTGCATGTTCTTTAAGAGCAGAGTATTTCATGGCCCTGCACCCATTCTGACCTAGGTTCCTGTTATTGGGCAATACTGCCACACTGTGGCCAAGTAGTGGTATTTATTTGGGAGGGTGGGTAGTTTGAACATCATCAGGACAGATACTTTAGAAATATGTATTTTTTTCTGAGCCAGTGTTGTCCTTACAAAGAGAGAGATCCCATCCCATGCAGGACTTAAGCTGTGAGCTTTTGAGTTGCACATACAGAGGATGTTCCTGGAACTGCCACAGTGAAATCGGGGGATAAGAAGGGGGAGAGGGTGGTAGGGAAGGAATTGAATTTTGAGGAACCTTTATGTTGGAATTTGAGTAATAATAATATAATTGAATTTAATTACTGTAAACATTCCGCTATTAATGGGGATTGGAGGGAGGGACCTAAAGGTGGGGAGAAAATGAGGAGGGGAAGAACAGATGGACCCCAGATGAAGGGGTGGGACATATGATAAAAACGATTTTCATAAGATGATTCTACCCCAACTCCCTATATTTTTCTGGGGAGGTGACAATGGGGACTGAAAAATCTGGGTTAGCACTTCACTGGAGCAGAGAAATAAACAAGCAGCTAACCTCTGGTGACGTGTGTGTGAAATTTGTCCTATGATTTCTCTGTCTAACTTTTTGAACTGTTGTTCCACTAAAATGCATAGGAATAGAAAAGAATGTTGTGGATCAGGATTGAGGGGCATTGGCAGAGCGGTTTGGGAAGCCAAGGACTGGAAAAGCAGGGCGGTCTGCAGGACAGGATTGAGAGGCATTGGCAGGAGGTTCTGCAGTGAGGACTGAGATGCGCTGCTTTAGAAAGGGGAACAAGAGGAGAAACATATAGATAAGCATTCCCTGTTTGCATCCTGAATTCAGGTTTGCTCTTCTGTTGCACACCTCATGGGATAGTCCTCCTGGGATGATCTCACACTCAAAATACCATTATAGATCACTTTGGTGTTGCCTAGAATGCCATGACATAATTCTCCCTCAGCCCTCTTCTCTCCACTCCTCTCCGCTTATTGGGGATTTCCTTGTCCTTTGGGTGGAAATCCATGTTGGCCTTTCATTTCACAAGCTCTGAATGTTCTGAAGGTTAGAAAATCCCTTTGGATGAAGGCATGCTGAGGGCAATGGCGGCCATTGCAGTTCTCTCCCCCCAGTCTTGTGCTTGCTCACACTTACCTCTACACGTGTGTTCGCTCTCACTCACGCATGCTCTTGCTCATGCATGCCCAGGGGGAGACAGCTGCAACCCGGGGTGTTTGATTTTGTGTCCGTACCTCCCCCTAGCACCGTGATGTTTGTGGGAATAATTCAGGCCATTTGTTACATGTGGGGTTTTATGTTCGGATTAGTTTTAGGTTATTTTAACTGGATTGTGGCATTTACCTCTGTTTTTGCTCTAGTCAAATATTGTAAAAGGCAATGATGGTCATTTTTTTTCTGTGTCGGTTATTCTAACCAACTCCAGGTTCTTGTAAAATAAAGTTCATATTGTATGGGCTAAATCAACCGATCAATAAAAACACATTTGAAAATCAGAGGCTTGCTCTGGGCTGGATATTAAATGTAGTTGGCTGTAATACTTTTGTTTGTCACTGAAAATGGCAGTGTCTCCCATTGGACAGGATATATCAGAGCTGCTCATTACTTCCCTTTCATAACACACCAGAGTTCGCTTCACATGTTAAATGTGTGTGTGTGAGTGAAACAGAGTGAGTGTATCCCATCCCCTCTGGATGATCCATATTGTATTTTTGTCTGTCTCCTTACCTAGTTGTTCACTATGGCATAACTATGACTCATTAAGGGACCTAAGAGGTGTGTGAGGACTTTGTAGAGTGGTATGTGCTAGGCCATTCCCTACTACTTGAAGTGTAGTAAACAAATGAAGCAGCAGTGCAGGGAGCTCTCTGCAAATACACCACAGACTGGGATTTTGGGTAGGCTGAGTCAGAGGCTTCAGCCTTTCCAAAGAATGGTAGAGACAGTAGTGGGCTAGGGCCCACTCTTTGCCTTGCCATGCAAATATGGACCTGCAGTGATGGTAGGCCAGGGCCCCTCTCCTTCCCTGCCTGCCAAGTGTATGGAGCAGTGGTGAGCCAGGAAGGGAGGAAGCCCAATGGAAGGTTGTAAGGCAATGGGATTGTGGGGCTCCTTGTTCATTATCACTCAATAACTGGATCAAACATGCTCAGTGGAGGGTGGTGAAGCACTGGAATGGATTATCTGGGGAGGTGATGGAATCTCCATCATTAGAGGTTTTTAAGGACCGGCTTGAGGAACTGGGATGATTTAGTTGGTGTTGGTCCTGCTTTGAGCAGGGGGTTGGACTAGATGACCTTCTGAGGTCTCTTCCAGCCCTAATCTTCTTTGATTCTATGGTTCACAAATAAAAAGGTTATGTTTTAACTGCTGGCCCTGCGCACTCAGCCTGGGATCTGAAAATGAAACTGGGCTGTTTCTATTTTGAACATCACCACTAATAAAGACTCTCCCTGCCAAACTAGGGTCTTGGTGACACCTGTGCATGCTCACAATCAGCAGTGGGTTTGCACAGATATAACTGAAAAGAACTTAGTAAAAATTGTGTTGGTGATGCACAGGAAGGAATAGGCTCTTGGCCCCAGATCCTCAGGGGTATTTAGGCACCTAAATACCTCTAAGGATCAGGGTCTTGCCTCTGAGCTGTGCTGACTCTACAGGGTCAACGGGAATAGAGTAAAAACTTATTTTGGTCACTAAGGTCTGCAGCTGTGACTGATACACACAGACAACTGAGCTGCTGTGTAAGAAGGGGCCAATTTTATGTAATTTTCAGAGTGGAAACACAGACCAATGTTAAGCTTTTGCCTTTTGTCCTGACGTCTTTTGAGACTGGAAATAATTCTCCTTCTTCCATAATTTAAACCAAGGGCCCACCTATAACACAGTGGTTGCTATTCTAATGTCCCCTATCATGATTATAACACAATTCCATCCTGTGGTCTAAATGGAATTTGATCATGACTCTGGACATAGGAAAGCTGCAGGGACAGTTAAAATAGAGTTAGATTCTGCTCACGCTGTTAGTTGGACTCATGTTCTCAACAGTGCATTTCTTAACTGTGTGGTAACTGGGTTCATGGCAAAGCTGTTGTTATGGACCCATATTTTGTCTACAAGCACACTCGTATTTTTCTAACCAGCTTGCAACACTCTCCTCTGACATGATTAAAACAAAAAAGGGGAAGGGTATTGGGGTCCACACAGCATCTTATTTGCAACATGATGATGTTTGTGTGTGTTTCTCTGTCCCACTTTCTCTTTGGATTAGTGCAATCTGGTCAAGGCCATAGCATAGATGTATCCAGACAGACAGACAGAAAGAAAGAAAAATGCACAATGGACACCTTTGAGAAACCTGATTTGCTTCATAAATATGCAAAATCTCATCCTGAGCGTGGGTACTGGACTTACTAACTTTGGGAATACTTGTCTACCATGTCATGCCAATAGATTTATTGAAATTGGCTTTGGAGAGAGAAAGACCCAAAGGAAGCTGAGGACCCTTCTGGTTAAGAGAGGCTGGATAATTAACAAGCTGCCCTGGCTCATATATCTGCACCTGGGACCCTTTTCTCATGGGGTCGATGCTTCATTTCAAACAGAAAAAGAGGTGGGCTAGCGGGGAAAGGCCAACATGGAGCCAGGGGAAATTAAAATTTTGTCAAGGCTGATGGCTGCTACCTCCCCACCTGGTCCCACTGTGAATGGAATCCTGTCAACACAGCAGCTTCTCAACTATGTTAAGGAAATTGACAACATTCTAGTTTAAATACACTTAAAAAAAAAAGACAATTGCGCATTTTGTGTACTGAGAAAAAGAAGAAGTTCTGACTCCTGAAAGGGTGCATCAGGTGTAAATCTCCCATGCATTCAGGTTGTGGCGGAACTGTAATAGTCCTTCCTCCTTGGATAAATCACAAACTAGGATGAGTCTTCTCTCTGATGGGGAGACACCTGCAGAACTGACACAGGTAAAGCATGAGTGCGTGTGAGGGATCATGGGATTGCAGCATCTTTCCCTGTGTTGTCAACTCTTGTGATTTTATCCCAAGTCTCATGATATTTGATGTTTTCCTTAAAGCTTATGGAGTCCTGTTATTTCATAAGAGTTGCAGATTTCATGGAAAAGGTGAGTTTCTAGCCCTCATGACTTCAAAGAAAAGCTTGAAAATATGAAGTGACTGCACGTTATACAGGCTCTGAAACCAGAAGGCAAATATTTATTATTTTTTTTAAATCTCATGTTTATTAAGACAATCTTATGATTTCTTGTGGACCTGACTCATGACTTTTTAACACTTGGAGGTTAGCAATACTGCTTGTCCAAGGAGTTTCAAAGCACATCTGGCTCCTGGAAACTCTCAGGCATACTTAAGGGAATAAGTTAATTTAAATTTTGCAGAACTGGCAATTTCCAGGTGAATGACCCCTGGAGAATGGGGGCCTGTTTCTCTCTCCACCATTGCACCTTGGATGTGCTCCTTGGATAGTCATTTACAGTTGTGCAAAGTAGATGTAAAAATGCTACCACCAGCGTATGTGAATAAGTGGAGCATTCTGGTTTTATAGCATTTTACACATAAGATTAGCCATACTTGATCAGACCTAAGATTAGCCATACTTGATCAGACCAAAGATCCATCTAGCCCAGTATGCTGTCTTCCAACAGTGGTCAATGCCAAGTGCTTCAAAGGGAATGAACAGAACAGGCAATCATCAAGTGATCCATCCGTCATCCACTCCCAGCTTCTGGCAAACAGAGACTAGGGACACTCAACCCTACCCATCCTGGCTAACAGCCATTGTTGGACCTACTATCCTCCATGAACTTATCTAGTTCTTTTTTGAACCCTTTGTTTTGGCCTTCACAACATCCCCTGGCAATGAGTTCCACAGGTTGACTGTCCCTTGTATGAAGAGCTACTTCCTTTTGTTTGGTTTAAACATGCTGCCTATTAATTTCCTACGTTGCATGGGTGTAAATGACCATTCAAGGTATAGGCATCCATAATCTGGAGATGGATGGATGTATTACTACAACCAGAGAAGCCGAAGGGGGTTGGGCTATTGTATACAACAATTAATTGGCCTACCTTCCCTTTCTACCATAAGCCCTCCACAATCCACTGGACGAGCATTCTCAACTTAAATGACTTTTCTGAAGCTGGAAAACTTGCCCCGTTCTGTACAGGCGGTCCGCATGCAGCTCAATTACCTCATGGTGAGAAATCATGCCTACTGCCCTAGATAAGTGCTCCTACACTACCCTCCTTGATCTACTGCCATACCCTCCTCTTAGGTTCAATCTGCCTTCTCACAGCTAGAGCACCTCTCCCCCCTGCTCTCCTCTGACATTGCTCGGCTCCATGGGGAAAGAGCCAGTCTTAGTGAAGACTAAGGTAGTGAAGACAGATTTCTGTGACCTGACAGGGGTAACTTTTGTAATATGTGACTGGGGCAAGGGCATGCAGATCAGTTCCTCACTAGCATGGCTGTGTTTCCCACCTTTAGTACACATGAGATCTTGCCTCATCCCCATTCTCCCCACTGTCATCGCAGAACATAATCTCCCCATGCAACCTGCCTCCCGGCTGCTAGGGCATCCACCAAATCTTTGTGCATTCCACCTTGCAGTCCTTTCCTCTTCTGCTGGAAGCCTTCCTTGATTGATCCACTTAGACATACCCTCCATCTCCTGCTGCCAGTTGGCTTAGGAAAGTGTATATGCCCAGGGGACCACAAAGAGAATGGTCAGCAAGTGAGAGGCATTGTGAGTGGTTGGATTGAAGAATTTTCCAAGGCTGTTTGGAGGGGAATCAGAAAATGTCATCTCCCCGCACCATGCAAGCCCTCGGCCCACTTCCATCCACAAACCGATTTTAGAGGATCAGTATGGAGAGATTTACTCTCTGGCTCTTCTCTCTGGTTATTTCTCTAGCTAGTATTTGACTGAGGGTAGGGATGTGCAACAGGATTTCTGAGGACCAGTACGCCCCAAGGAGTTTTCTTTTCCATTTAGTATTGCTGCTTCCCCTGCCCTCCTGTTGTCTCCCTGAGGAAGTGACAGAAGGTTCCATAATTTGCTGCCATTCAGCAGCCTGGAGCAGCAGCACCTGCCTCCTTTCCCAGGGGAAGTGGGGTTTCATTACCAGCAGTGCAGCATGCAGGGCTGTGAGGAGTGAGTGGAAATAAAAAATAAACATGCCACATCAGACATACACCCACCTACACCCCACACTCACCACATCAGACATATGCACATTCCCCACACCAGCCATGCAGTCATTCACACACCACAGTCACATCAACCATATGCACATTCCCCACACACCTCATAAAACAGACACACATTGATGCTCCATGTTCACCTACGCACACCCCACATCAAACACATACATTCACACAGCACACTCACCACAGCAAACAAACACACTGGCACCATTCACACAGCACAGGTAAATGTGTAACTGCAGTGGAGGAGGCAATACACAAAGAATACACCCAAAGCAGCACGCACCACAAACATTTAGCATAGAGAAGTGCTAAATACTGTAGGGAAGTGAATAATGGTGAGAAAGCAAAGGAGGAAACAAACACACAACACAGCAAAGCACACCACACACCCAGGGCCAGCTTTAGGAAGTGTGGGGCCCAATTCAAACAGTTTCGACGGGGCCCCGGCAGGGATGACTTTAAAAAAAACACATGTAAAAAAACAAATGGGGCTTGTACTCACTGGGCGGTGCACCAAGTCTTTGGCAGCACTTCGGCAGCGGGTCCTTCACTCGCTCCAGGTCTTCAGCGGCACCGAAAGACCCGCCGCCAAAGTGCTGCTGAAGACCCAAAGCGCCGCCAGGTGAGTAAAAATTAAAAAGGCACCTCTAGCCAGGGAAAGGATTCTCACTGGGTGTGGGGCCCTCTCAGGCGTGGGGCCCGATTTGGGGGAATTGGTGGAATAGGCCTAAAGCCAGCCCTGCACACACCTGCATACACAGGGGCATGTGCAGACATTTTACTTTGACCCCTTTTGGGGGAGCATGTTCTGTGTCCCCCACTGCCCCTTTAAGCATTTTCCTTTGCTGCGGCAGCTCTTTAATTTTGCTGCCCCTTTTGCGCCCTCTGTCTGTGATCCTGCCACTAGGGACCCACTTTAAGCAGGGTCCTTAAAGTGCTGCCATGATAGCGCTTTAAAGTCAGCTGTATGCACCGGTACTGGCAGCCACTTTTTACTGGTATGCCATACTGGCCCATACCGCCTTACTTTCACCCTTGGCCCTAACCATCAGGCTAAAGAAGTCTGCCTAACTCACCTGCAGTGCCTGATCCGGTAAGCATGTTCAGACCTTGCCTACTAGGCGCTGCAGGTGAGTTATGCAGAGCAACACTTATCTTCCCCCAAGGTTGAGCATTGTTCTGAGGCTTAGGCTCCCACACACATGATATGAGGTTGCCGTGCACATGCTGAGAAGCAGAAACATAGGCACCTAAAGAACTTTTACTGCAAAAATTTAAGTGCTGAGAGACATCTGAGGAGGATTTTTGTGACTTAGGCACCTAAATCCTTTTGTGAATCTAGCCCTAAGTGATTTGCCTAAGTTCTGTGGCAGAGCAGGGACTTGAAGTAGATCTCCCAAGTCCCAGGCTAACATCCTAACCCCTGCACCATCTTTCCTCTCCCCACCTTGTGTTCTCAGGCCAGGTGCTCAGTGTGACCCAAGCACGGGGCTATAGGAATGTTTTGATTTTGGCATGTACATTCTGGTTCACCAAAAGAATGTCATGGGAGGGCTCAAATTAAAGCTGGGGTCACACTCATCATTGATATCATTGTGAGAGGTATGTACAGTTACTATATAAGGAGCTATGTATACATACTGAAAATGTTTCAAAGACTGTATCAAGGCAGAGTTGACAAATGAATTTTCTGTCAGGCTAGGAATATTTATTCACGTTTCTCTGTTGAAATATAAACTAAGCACTGTCTCATTCACAATGAGTCCCGCATCTCCTATCTAAGCAGAATGCAGGTGAAGGATTTTAAGCATTTCAGAAAGGAACTAAGAAGTAGAGAAATACAATGAAGGAAGAGAACCTTATCTTGAGATACACTTAAAAGGTTTGCTGGACTATATTTGGGGAACAATGAAGACAGTCTGTCATCCTGCATGTAGGAAGTAAGTAGGCAATATGTTTACATTCATGAAAACAGGATCCCAACCAGTATAAGCTAGAAATGCTGCAGAAGACTGTGGGTGAGATAAGACTTCTTTAGACAGGAGATTAGCCTGTTAGATTAAATTTAGTCTCTAGAAACAGTGTTGTCATTTTGTTTTATGGTAACCTTTTGTTTCCACTATCCTTACTCACTATGTCTTGAATCTTGAATCTTTGGTAATAAACTTATTCTTTTCTCCACTCTATGTATACCTCAGTGCTGTGATATTAAGCCGGGTGCTGATCTTGAGTTGAATCATTCAAGCTGGTGTGTACACTTTTCCTTTGGGGACAGGAGGTTTGGTATTTCTGTGAGCATTCAATGGATAAAGGACTGGATAATATAGGGGAATGCTTCAAAGGAACTTGAGGACTGGGATAAAATTATTGTTAACCTGCAAGGCAAGGTAAGAGCTGCCATAGCCCAGAAGAGAGTGATTCCATGGTGCACAGACTAGGAATGTCAGGGACCTGTTATCCAGTTAAGCACAAGCAAATCTCCCTCACACTCTAGGCAGTGGATAGAAGGTGACTCACAGACTCCAAGAACTGTCACACTCAGATACTACAGTAATGAGCTGGGTATAAATACCTAAGTAAACAGATTGATAAAATTAGATCTAGAGATTATGCAGCAATGAATTAAATGTATCAAGTTTAGGACCATGCAATGAGTACAGCAGAATTAACCAAACCCAGAAAAATAAAAGTCAAGTTGCACTGTAATTTTTAAAAATGTATTTTCTAAATAATGAATAAAACAATACAAATCAGGCTGTATTTTTTCACTACAAAAATCTTGCATTTTTATATAAATACAGTAAATAAAACCAACCGAGATACAGCAGGAGAAATCCTTGTAAAAGATTTTTCTAAAAAAAAAAAATCTTTGGATAACAGAGTGAGCCCAATTTTCAGATATTTACAGTTTCAGTTTTAGTGTCCAGATGCAAGGTGTGAACATTTCAGGCCTGAGTTTCCCCTGCATTATTCTAGTTTTGCATCAGCATGAATTCATTGGAATCAATGTGTTTACAGAGGCACAAAATTGATGCAATGGTGAATCTGGCCTTTCATATTTATGTTTTTCTACTTTACACTTCTATGGCACTATTTATGTGAAAAGCACTTCACAAATATTGATGAATTAGCCTCACAACACTCCTGTGAGGTAGGTGAATATTATTAGCCCCATTTTACTAATGAGGAAACTGAGGCAAAAAAAGGTGCTGTGACTTGCCCAAGGCCACACAGTGAGGCAGTGGCAGAGTCAGAAATAGAACCAAGAATATTCTGACTCCTAGTACCCCATTATAATCACAAGACTACACTCCCATGTAGGGTACATCTATAGAACATTTTGGAGACAACAGGAGCAAGTCTCTCATACCAGCTTGACAGACCCAGAATCATGCTAGGGCTTTAAAAATAGTTGTATAGACAGTGCTTTGACGTTGCAGCTTTGAAGCCCACCTCATTCCCTAGACTTCAGAACTCTCGCTCCTTCTGAGCCCACAACGTCAAAGCACTGTCTATACAGCTATCTTTAGGGCGCACGTGCGAGCCCCGCTGGCCCAAGGCTGTCGACCCAGGTCCTACTTGCTCTAATATGCTCTGCTGACATACTCTCAGATGCTTGGTTCTAAAAATTGATCTTTATGTATATATCTTCTCTTCCATTACTTAAACAAACACCTGGCCTTGTTTGACATTCTGTGAACCCACAAGATTAATGTGGCTTCTTCTCTGGTAGAATATCAATAAAATGTTAATTAGCTTACTGTGAGCACAGCTTATTTCATGGCTCAATGATGCATTTAACTGTGCCTTTTTTCAATATAATATGTCTGTTTTTAAAAATGTCAAGGCAGGACTGGGGAAATATGTTTTGAATTTTCCTCCCCTCTTACATATGAGGGAGAGGGATCTTTTTCTCTTGCTTTTTTTTTTTTGGCACTTATAGATTTTTATTGGCTGATTTATTTGACAAAGTTCCAAGGACAGAAGAAGTTTGAGTAAAATGTTCAAATGTGTATCAGGGATTTAGGATCCTAAATCACATTTTTAAAGGGATTTGGGTACATAAGCCACATACTTTGCTCTGTTCAGTGTTGCAAGACCTAAGGCCCAGATCCTCCGAGGTATACAGGCTCCTAACTTGCATTGATTTCAATGGAAGTTAGGAGCCTAAATATCTTTGAGACTCTGAACCTCAGTGACTCAGATGGTTAAATCCCATTTTCAGCCATGTACATTCAATGAGATTTGGGGTATAGCTAGACTACAGATATGCTATACCGCCAGTATAGACATTTTCTTCAGTGACAGTTTTTTCTGTTGATATAGGTAATCCACTTCCCTGAGGGGCAGAAGCTAAGTTGATGGAAGAATGCTTCCATCAACCTAGGCACATCTACACTGGGGCTTAGATCAGCTTAACTACGGTGCTAAGGGATGTGAAATTCACATCCCTGAGCGATGCAGCTAGGTTTATCTAAATTTTAAGTATAAAACAGGGCTTAGGTTCTTGAGTCACTTTTGAAAATGGGATTTAGCCATCTAAATCACTTAGGCAACAGTAAGCAGAGCAATTCCTAAATGCCTTTGAAAATCTGCATTTTATGAACCTAATGGTAGTTAAGCATCTAGGTGCTTTTGAAAATCCCGAGGCCCCAATCAGCAAGTTTAGTCACCTAAACGCCTTTAAAAATCTGCCCCTAAATGCCTAAATCACTTCTGAAAATGAGTCATAAGCTCCTAAGTTTCTTAGATGCTTTTGAAAATTTGACCTATGACCTTTTTGGACAGCATTGTTTGGGTTGTCAAGAAGAAAGGAATGGGGATGTATAGTTTTGCTGAGAAACTTGCAATGTGACTTTGAGACAATGATAATTAATAACAATTCAATACATTACTCTAGTCCCTTTAATCCCAAAGGATCCAAAAGGGCTTTACAGATGGTACCTACAGACTGTATTCTTGCAACCACCTACTAAAATATTCAAGCACTGAGTGGGTTCTCTTAACTTGTGAGAGACCATAAAGCTACCAAGGGAGGAGTTGGTTGAGATTTAATAAGCTAACCCTTGGGATGGATCTGGCCTGGACTTAATTCACTCACAACATGGAAGTCACTGCCGATTTACAGTGGTGTGATAGAAGAATCAGACTTTAAGGAAAATAATACATTTCCCCAGAGACCAAACCACCAATGCTCCCTTTTGATCATTTAGCAAGTTCTTTTACTCCTCCCTCTGCAGTGAAAAAGAACAATCACCTAGTACAAACAAACACACAGACTACCCTGGAAAGGAACAATCAGTATATGTCACTCACAAAACATCGAAGGACAAAACAGAGCAATTACAAATGCACACATCATGGCTGGTAAAATCTTTCAATTACAACATTTTACTCTTTTGCTATTCTTAAATTTCCACCCATGAACATGAATATTATATTTTACAGCATACATGCATTAAAAAGAAAATAGCAAAGCTGCTTAAACAACGTGGGCCAGATTCTGCTCTCAGTTAAACAGGTATCAAAGTGGTCAAATCATAATCCCACTGACATTAGTATCAGAATTCTCATTAATACTCAATGGGGGCAAAGTTTGGATCAGAATCTGAAATAGTTGCACTGACGTCAATGGAGTTACTCTGGCTTGACAATGGTGTCTCTAAAGCAGAACTTTGACCCTTGCCTCTGAAAAAAAAGGGGGGGGCTTCAATGAGACGAGCAAGAATTAGAATATCAGGAGACAAATTAAACATCATATTAATGGTTGATTAATTAAAATACAGGTTGAATTAAATATATTTTTTTCGAATGTCAGCCACCAAATCACAAATAACTGTTATGGGGAGGTAAAGAAAGCAGAAATAGTTGTAAGATAGTGTAAGATGTTCTGTCTAAGCAATTGAATTCTTCTTTCTTTTTATTCCTTCCTTTTTAAAATGTCTGGGTTCACCTTAACTCCTCTTTTTTGTCCACTGCTCTTCTAATGCAAATCATTGCTGGAGTCCTTTAAAACTAGGCCCTGGAGAATGTACTACAGAGAACAATCCCTCTTTGACCATGAGAGCAGCTATCGAGAAAATGTGAATGGCTGCAATAGGTCATTTCCATCCCTTATTTACAATATTTCTCTGACTTTCCCTTCACACACTGTTGAGTCCAAGAAATGCTTCAACTGGAAAAAAAAATAAGTTCAATATTGTGATTAGTGCAGGAGATTGCAAGACCCTTTGAAGAGTGGCAAGATAGCTCTGAGAGGGCTAGGCTTAAAGTGGACATTGGTAATCCCGAGGCTATGATAACAGGACTCACCATAAAGGATATCACAGCACAGAGCTTAGATGAGTGAAATAATTTAAATACCTAGAATTAATGGTTGCTGCTGCTACTGCTCTCTTCAGAGATGCCTGGCATCATATTAAAGGTGTGTGGTGCAAATGGCAGGAGATGATCCCAGTTCCCTGTGACAAAAAGATGCCAAGTAAGTTGAAAGATGGAGAGTATAAAACTGTAATTTGACCCATCCTAACGTTTGGAACAGAGATTTGGCCAGCCAAAAGAAAGGAAATCAAGCTGCTCTCTACCACGGAAATGAAGATGTTGAGATGGTCAAATGGTTGGATGCTCTGTGACAGGAAACAAAACAAAATTGTGAGGGACCTAAAGCAGGTTGCTGCAAATGAGAAGTTGAAGGAGGCTAGGCTCTGCTGGCATGGGCATATTCAGCAGAGAAAGGAGAATTATATCGGTAGGATGGATTTTACAACGGGATGATTAAACACTTTGTACATCAACTGGATATCAGTGGGCCTTAGAGAGACCAATCTGCATGACAGCCTGGAGCACAATTATGAGTTTTAGAAGAAAGCTATAAAAGTTGCCAACCCTGTATAAGGAAACCTGTTTAGGTCTCAGAACAGCTATAGCATGGGGAGAAGCAATGCAAGATACTCTCACATTGTTCTGCCGATGTACCTTGAATCTGAGATGAAAAAATCACCTGTAGAGATGTGAAGGGAGGTCAGTGTGCAAGGCCAATTCAGTCCTGTCCTCAGTACTGAGGTTACCAGTGACGTGGCTAATTAATGTTTACTATGATGATCCTTTTTTTAAAAAAGATTGTTTTAATTCTATTTACCTTGTTATTTCTGATGTCTTTAAGAGTTTACAGTTTGGGCCTGCTTTTGCAAGCCCTTTGATCTTATCAGAAATTCTCCTCATAGGGAAATACTCAGGAGGGCTGGGAGGGTGCCAGGATAAAAAAAATTTTTCCATGGTTCCTAAGCAACTAAGCAAAAAAAAATTTTAAAAATGGCTCTGGAAATTGGCCATGGCAACTTCCCTGATTGCCTGCCTATAAGGCCAGCCCTGACACGTTGATCCTTTGTTTCTTTACTTTGTGCAAAGACTGCACTGTTGCTTCTGCTCCTTGACAAATAAATTAAATGTAACAGTAAAAATGTTGATTGTGATTTTAAATCTGCAACAATCTGACAGTTTTTACCAACATTTTTTTCTATTTAAACAAGTTAAATAATATGTTTTGTTTTACACACGCCCTCTCCCAATCTTGTCATTAATGTTAATTTCAGAAAATAAACAGAATTGCACCTTCTAACTCAACAAATCTGTGCCTGACATATCTGAGATTCCATCCGCTAATACATGCATGTTCCTTAAACATAAATGCTGCAGAGTTAAAACAGCTATGAGAGTAAACATCTTTTGCTTCATGTCTCCTCCAATTCAATTAATTAATTTCTGATTGTGGTATTTTTGGTGAAAGCCTCTAAATTGCCATAGCAGCTGCTGGTGATAATGACAGAAGCAGAAAGCACATACATGGATTTTCAGCTCACAGGTTTGAGTTTAAGCTTGCAGCCTTGGGCAATGAAAAAAATCATCTTTTGAATTGTAAACCATGGCATACCGAGCTTTAAGAGGTATTGTAACTGAGGTACTAAGGTACTTTAAGAGATATAGTAACTGACTGTATACGGATAAATCATGTGCTCCAGCGCTCTAATGATTTTCATTGCCCTCCGCTGAACTCTCTCCAATTTGCCCACATCCTTTCTGTAGTGGGGGGCCTAAAACTGGATGCAATACTCCAAATGTGGCCTCACCAGTGCCGAATAGAGGTGAAAAATCACTTCTCTCAATCTGCTGGCCATGCTCCTACTAATGCAGCCAAATATGCTGTTAGCCTTCTTGGCAACAAGGGCACACTGCTGACTCATATCCAGCTTCTCGTCCACTGTAATCCCAAGGTCCTTTTCTGCAGAACTGCCATTTAGCCAGTCAGTCCCCAGCCTGTAGAAGTGCATGGGATTCTTTCGTCCTAAGTACAGGACTCTGCACTTGTCCTTGTTGAACCTCATCAGATTTCTTTTGGCTCAATCCTCCAATTTGTCTAGGTCACTCTGGACCCTAACCCTACCTTCCAGCATATCCACCTCTCCCTCCAGCTTAGTGTCATCCACGAACTTGCTGAGGGTTTGCAATGAATGGCTAGTTGGATTTTGAGACATAGAAACTAAATCAGGTTTTAGGGCGTGATTCTGCTCTAGTACTGGTGTATATCAGGAGTAACCCAGTTGAAGTCAATGGAGTTTCACTGGTGTAGAACTGATGTAACTGAGAGGACAATCAGGCCCATAGAGAGAAAATTTGAGATGGTCAGAAAACAGAAAAAAAGTCACATGAAATCTTTTCCATTATTTATCTACATTTTGTTTCAGTGGAAATTTTCTAAGTGGCGACAGAGAGAATGACTCTGCAATCTTTACAATGTCATTTTACAGAGTCACTTTTCTGCTTGAATAGAAACTAAGGATAAATGATGTTAATTCTATATAAGAGCCATTTGAATGCAGCCTCAAGATAGTTTTATGAAACAAAACCTTTCCTCCTTCCTGTTGTTTCTGATCTTGACTGTGATTTATTATGATATCCTTGGCCTTGTTGACAAGTATAGACAGAGTCAAGAGGAAAATAACCAGAAGACTCAGGGTCTAAAAGCTATTACAGAGTTCCCGTCTCTTCTGACTCTTGTATGCATGTGTGTCTCTTGAGTCTTTTCCCTTGCTTCTTTGTCCCCAAACAGTCCTCTCTGATTTGTGATTTTGTTTCATAATTAATGACTCATAACGTATCACTGGGAGCATCATCTCCCTGCAGACTTCAAAAGGAAGAGATGGACTTTCAAGGAGGCAGAATTTATCCTTTGTCCTTCAATTTTCAGATTCCCTCTGATATTCTTTGTAGTCTGCTCCCTCTCCCTCAGCAGATCATCATCTGATTCTCCTTGTGAGGAGTGAGGGCTCTTCAGATTCCCATCTTCTGCTGTGTTTGAACTGTACTGTTTTGCTTAGACTGGAAGGGCCACTCTCTACCTTCACTAATACACAGAAAACTCCATCTGAATTCACTGAGAGCTAAGCATGAGCAGCTAATGCCAGAATTTAACCAGAAGCTCCAGGTGGCCTGGACCATGTCTTTTTTATGTTTTGCACAGCACTAAGCACTGATCTTCATAATTAAATGCATGAATAAAGAAATAATCACACTCACTCTTTCTTCCTCTTTCATTCTCTCTCTCCCCTCTTCCTTCTCCCTCACCCCCTAAATATCCAGAACATGATTGAGGTAGGAGATATAGCAGATGGCCAGCCGGAGGACCTCAATCTTTGAGAGTTTCTTGTCCGGAGGCAGAGTGGGCAGCAGCTGTCGGAGCTCCCCATAGGCCATGTTGAATGCCTCCACCCGGCTTCTCTCCCGGGTGGCATGAGCTGAGCGGTAGTTCGCTGTAGCCCGCCGGCTGCGTCGTTTCTCCTCCCGGCTCAGACGCTGCAGGTTGGCTGCTCCCCCAGGCCTGGCATTTTCTCCATTTTCTGCTTTCAAGGCTGGGTTGTCCAGGAAGCAGCAGTCTCCCCTGAGGTCACTCCCAGTGAGGGATTCTTGGTCAGAGTCTGCACCCCAGAGAGGGTCCGAGAAATCCATCTGGTCCAGCATCATCTTCTTAACCAGGAAAGGAAAGAGAAAATGTCAGTGGCAGAATATAAAGGTATTCATGGAAGATAGATAGATCCATTAATGGCTATTAGCCAGGATAGGGAGGAATGGTGTCCCTAAGCTGGGATTGAGTGACAGGGCATGGATCACTTGATGATAACCTGTCTATTCATTCCCTTTGGGACACCTGCCATTGGCCACTGTCAGAGGACAGGATACTGGGCTAGATGGACCTTTGGTCTGACCCAATACGGCTTTTCTTATGTTCTTATGTCCTTCAACCCAAAGGAATTTACAGACAATGGAAATAGAATCACTGTGCCACACACTGAAATGCAGCTGTCTTGTGGGGTAGATTGCAGAAAACATTCAGCACCAGCATCACTACAGAACAGACCCAGGATGGGACCTCAAAAGTAACTTCTTTAGTTCCCTGCAGCAGGGTGAAAACAATTATCTCCACTAAACTTCAACCAGGACACTCTCATAGACACCTTTAGGCTTGTGGAAAATATAAATGGAATGGTATACTGATCATGAAGTCAGAAAACCAATTTTAAGTCTCTTCTGAGACACAGTGCCCACTGACTCCAGGCTGGGGTATTAAAGTCAGTATAGACTCAAGGAAAAATGCCTGCTACTTAGTTTGCCACACCAGTTCCTGCATGACAGTGCCTCCTGGTATCACTGGGTTGTTCTCTTATAACATCGTCATCACTTCTTGTAGCATCCTGAGTTTAATGTGGAGATCTCCCATCTAAGCATGCTGCAGACCTGATCGTGCTTAAACTGTGAGATCAGAGCAATCAGAGCTGGTAAATTGTTATAGTTATTTATTATTTATTAAGGGCTTGACAATCTATATGATAAATTTTAAATATGTATATATATATATATATATATATATAAAGTCCTTGCCTAGCACAGCTACCAAAGACAGACAGAAAAGAGAAGCCACAGGAAATGAGATGTGAAAGTCCAGTATGATAGTTCTATTATTTTAAATTTAATATTATATATTTATTATTTGTTGGGCTTATTATTGTGGCCACAACTGGAGAAGTGGACCTTTAGTGGTTTTTAAATGAAGAGAGGATGGAGGCCTGCCAGACATGGGTTGGGAGGACATGTCATGCAGAGGGGACAGCAGTGACGTAGGGTGTATGTGAATTGAACCCTAAGAACAATTAAGTTTTCTCTATCTTGCACCTTTTATGTGAAGTGTTTCTTTGCTTGTCTGCTGGGATGGTAGGGCCATAAGTCAACTCAAGATGCTACTAAGAGGCAGAAAAAACATTAACTGAATTCTCTTTGCCCAAAGTCAAAGCAAGTATCAAAATGCAAACCTAGGATTTGGTCCAGATACAGTGAAACTAGTGCAAGGAAGTATAAATTACTCAAAGTCCTTCCATCCTAGGGAAGATTCACTGCAAGGGATGTCAGGTCATGTTACCACCACCATCCCCCCTTGAGGTTTACTCTGGAGAGCCTGGAGCAGCTTCGCCTTACAGCCAGGGCTCCATAAAAGCTTCAGGAATGGAAGCTACTGAGAGCATATGCTGAATTAAAGCAGCCTTCAGCCACCCTGAGCAGGCCTCCTTCCTGGTACTGCATGGATGTAGTTTAGTGTTGACCTCCTCTGTACCCACAGAAGGAGGATAGTTTAGGGTCACATGGCTCTGCCACCTGAGTCCTTTGGCACATTTCTGCTGATGGGGCTCTGTGCCATGATTTATGCCAGTGCAAACAAAGTCTGAATTTAGCATATTGACTGTATCTATTTATCTTTTTCCATTTGACTTATACGGACTAGCCCTCTCTTTTCATAGTGCATATGCATGCATGTGTGTTTATGTGTGTTTACATATGTAGCTGTGTTTGCATGCGCATGCATTTGTGTTTACATGTGTGTTTATGTTTGTAGGTTTGTTTGCCTGTGCATGCATGTGTATTTACATATGTAGCTGTGTTTGCATTTGAATGCATGATATTTGTGGTCCTGGTTTTGTAAAAAACAAATAAATACATAAGAATTACACTCATCCTTTCATCTCCTCTTTCCACCTCCACCCCCTCAAGGGCTAATTCTTGGTTTTCTTAAAAGAAAACAAGAGCATCTCTTTATTGCCCCCTCCTGCCCCACTTTCCCTCCTTGCAAATCGCTTATCCACCTTCCAGTCCCCATCTGTCAGGTAGCCAGCAGCACAACATCACCATTTCTTGTGGCTATGTCAGCAGCATCATGGGCTAAGACAATAGAGCCAGCAACTAATACATTCCCCTGGGGACAAGCATCAGTAATGGGTCTGTAGAGGGAGGGGAATGGAGTTAAGGGGGAGAGAGAGGATTTACACTGGAAGGAAGAGACTAGAGGCTTGGTCCTGCCTCCATTGAAGTGAATGGACAGCTTTGACTCTGAATTGCAAAAAGGCAGGACTATGACCTGCATTGCAAAGTAAGGATTAGATTCTGCTCTCAGGTACCACCATAGGGCCTAAGTGAGTTCTGTAGAATTGCATGGATGCAATGATAGAATTATCTTGCCACTTCTCTAAATACCAGTTCAAGCTCTATTATTTTTCCTTATCTGTGTGAAAAATATATATATATAATTTTTAAAAGCAGGTTTCCATTTTAAATTACAATTTTAAATGATACTTTCTTAATGGGATACTGTAGAGGTTTGTTTGTTTTATTTTCCAGCCTCTCAAAACATGTTTAGATAATTGTAGATGGGTTTTTTCTGTCAACCATATTCATTAGCTGTAAATAATATTCAATTGTTTTTGCATCTGACAAGTACACAACAATATATTTAACAATGTTCTGATTTAATTTCAATCTGCAATCCATAAGAAACCAACAGCATTAAATGATCTTAAATTAACTGCTATGGCTCACCTGTTCATGTGCTCTGAAGAAAATTGAGACTCCAGGCTAGGAGTTAAAATGAAATCAAATGTTATTTATTTTAGCTTTCTGCCACATCAGATGAAGAAAAACTGAAAACATTTCAAATAGAATTTTCAAAAAAACCCCAAAGTTTGAAAATAAAAAAAAACTGTTTTATATAAAGCTTCTTTCAAATAAACGAGTTAATGTTTGCAAAGCATTTGAGAGCTATAAAGTGATATTTAATACTAAGGAGTTCTACAGATGGGAGAGAGGTGCTGTTTCATGTCTTGCCTTGATTGGAGGTTTGTTACCCAGGATTATTTCCCCCCAAAATATGTTTTCTTCTTCTTTTCAATATAGCTGGTTAAAGTTACATTCACTTCCAGGTGCTCTTTAGTGAAAAACAAAGTAAGAAGTCTCCCTCAAAACAGAACTGAAATGAGTTAAAGAAATTCATTATTTTGCCCTTCTGATACCAAAAAAGATGGTTGAGAGAATGGACTGGACTGGACTGAAGTGCTTCTTTGCTTCCAAGGAATGCTATAGCTCTTTAAAGAACTGAACAGAAATTCCTTTCTTCTTTGATCCAGGCTGATGTTAGCTCAACAAAGCTTTCTTGTGTCAGTGCTTATATCCGCATCACCACTGCTTCCGAATATGCAGAGGGTACCATATTCCATTCAGGCTTTCCTTCATTTGCCTACCTGCTTTATCATTTTATTCCTTTAGCACCACTACATTTTGTGTCAGGTTGGAAGATGCTGTTGAAAGATGATTAATGTTGGATTTAAAACAGGGCGAGTCCCATCTGGTGACAGCAAAGTAGGACGAGTACAGAGAGAGGGCTCACTGCCTATTTGCTTTCCCAGGGCCAATGGACTCAGCTGGAAGATGATGTAAGATCTAGAAGAGAGGCTGAAAACTAGATGGAAAAATTCTTGTCTGATTCAAATGATATTTCGTGGCAGATCCTATTGGACAGCAAGGCAGCAGATATGAGCCACTTGCCTGTATCTGACATCTGTCACTGTGTCACGGTTTTCACAACCGTCAACCCCTCCTCAAACATTTTCACTGAAAACCAGACTAGTGATGGCTGTCAACAGCCCCCAAGATGTTTTCCCCTGTGCCCCCAGCTTTTCTCTTTCAATGACGAAGGGATGTCACGCAATGTTAATAAAACCAGACAGTCCAATGAAACTGGAACATGGACCTGGAGGATTCTGTGTACTGACTGGCTGATGAATGCTATCAGCTAAATTGGATTATAAATAAAATATCAATTTATTTCCTTTGTCTCACACCCTGTAGCCTTAGAAGGATTTTCAGACAGCATGTGTGGAGAGGGATTGCTGCAAGTACCCCCAAAATGCATCTGCCTTTGGAGAGAGAATGCAGCATGCATTCCGCATCAGCAATGCCACATGACAGTTTAGGACAGGAAGTGAAAAACAGCTTCTCCAGCTGCAACTGAAAGGGGAAATTTTAGGATGACAGAATGTAAATACCTAACTTGGAATTTGGCCAGAAACACCAGGGCCAAGACCCTAGGTCTTGCAAAAGGTATATCATGAATGGCCAGCATGTGGATAGGGGCCTGGTTTTACGACTCTTGGAGGGGTGGTAATTACAGTAGCACAAGTCCCATATGCATCATGCAGGGGCTTGGCATCCAGGCTGACTCAGGCCTTCGTCTACATGAGACAAATGGTACCAATTTTATTAAAATTTAATGAAATCAGTGCAGGCCCCCTTGTGTGGACACTCTTGTTTTTGTTTGAAAGTGCCTTTCTCAATTTAGCTTCAGTTAAGTGCGTGCCCTTTGAGGGGTCTAGCAATCTGTGGGCTTCCTCAGACGTTAGGGAGTTGAAAGAGGCATCCTTTCTCTCTGAGGGTATGTCTACACTGGTGCAGTTGTAGCCCAAACTATAGAATACATATTAATTGTACTGATTACTTAAGAATTTTCAATAATCACTTTGAGGTTTGACAGGTTCTTGTCCCAAGGTCAGGCCAGGTATTATTAAAATTACTGTTTAGTTGGGAGCCCCAAGTGCATAGTTGAAATAGTCACACTTTAGGAACCATTCTGTATTTACAATAGTTTATTAATACATTTAGCAAAGTCACAAACACTCTAACCCAGCAAGGTAGCTAGAGATAATACAAAATGTACATCTGAAATCCATATACTCACACTTTCCCTTGCAGAACCACCAGAAATGGTAGCCATTATCTTCCTCATCACCATCATCTTCCTCATCATCACCAGTTGCCATCACCCTGGGACCTCCCAAGGCTACATCTCTCTCTGCCTCCCACACACAGGCTGGGATACAGGTTTCATAATCAGATACACTGATATCTTATGTCTAATGCATATTCAGAAGGGGTTTATCCCTTCTTTCTTATTTGTATTTCCTCACTCTACTAAAGTTGAGGTGCTCTTCTCCCATAGGTTAGTATATTAATGATTTCAGCTTATTATCAGTTATGTCAATTTGTTGCCATAGCACTCTTATGGTCAGACATCTGCAGATGTTCTATCCAAAAGCTGGTGTTAGCTCATTTTCCTGTCGTTGGCTGGTGTTGTTATGGACAAACTTTCCCCTTACACACTCTGTTTCCAGTTCCTCAAAACTTAGGGGTGACTGCTGGGCCATTGATCTCTGCCAAAGTCCATAGCTCTCAAGCCTTACGCTAACTGCTGAAGCCAATTCCTTACAGGATACAGGCTTGTAGGTTCCTTGAATTACTGTTGAATAAAATAAATGCTAAAACTTTCCGTGGTGGATGTTCTATGGGCTACATTGTAATGTGGAAATTCCAGCTGAAGTAGACATACCTGTGCTAGTTCTAGGGCTCTAAAAATAGAAGTGTGGCTGTAGCAGCATGAGAGCCACCTGAGTATGTGCCTGGGGATTCAGATAGGATCATACTCCTCTCATGCCTCTGTGGCTGCACTTCTATTTTCAGCATGTTCTACTTGAACTGGAAATAACACCTTCCAGCGGTGGATTAGGCATATCCTGGGGCAGAATGCCTCCAGTACTCTTCTTAGGATGATACAGCTCCACACCACAGTCTCTTGGATAGCTAAACACAAAACCACCCTTTTCCTCCCTTCTGATGGGATACATTTTTATTCAAGTCACTGAATGAATAAGCAATTTCTCCCCACTGCTTTCAGCAGAATTTGTGAATCTGATTCAGTGGATATGGAAAAATTAGGAGTGACACGATCTGCACAAAAGCTCTCCATTCCCCTTGCTGCTAATCCCTACTGGGAAAATAGGGAGGAAATTTTACATACTGATAAAAGAATCCTATATTCATAAGGTAGGATCATCCATATTAATGAGGGAGAGCTCTCTTCAGAAACTGCACTCTGATGGGAAGAATTTACATGCCCAGAGCCCTCTCTGGTTTCCTGCAGCCAGTTATTCTCAGTGATATGCTACTGGGAAGAGATCCACAGAGCAGGAGGGTATTTGTGAAACCTTTATTCACATAATTTATTTTTAATAATAATAATTTGCACATATATATTGTGTTAGTGCCAACAATTTTGTGTGAGGAGTGATTAAAGGAAACCAATGACAAACAAGTAGTGACAGTTACAAAGTTGTTTATTAAATCTGTTAATGAACTAATTGCCCGTTTAAAATAAACTCCTGTTGTATCTGACTAGAAATAACAGTCACATAGGAGCTTTCGGATTGGGTGGTGAACATTCCAAAAGGATGGGTTTTGGTAGCTGAAAATGCTGCTGATTCTTACCGAATCATCAAATCCCATCTCCTTCTGGCACCAGAAACAAAAAAAAGACAATTTCTGGAATTGCAGAAGAGAATTTTTGAACGATTGGACGTGGCAATGAGATTGGTCAGTGTCATGTGCTAAGATGAGTGGCAGCAAATATTCTAGTTCTTCTTGTGTTTACAGCATCCCAGGATATGATCATTGCAGGCTTGGGCTAAAGATCCCTTTGCTCTTAAATATAGATTTTTGGCTGTGCACAGCCATAGGAATGAGTGTCTCCTGTTCTGAAAGCTGCACTGTACCCGAAACTGTCTTGTTTTACTTGAAACTTTAAATGAAAAGACACATTTTATTATCTATGCCAGTTTAAGGGCAAAGATCTCCTGGAATTGGGCGGGGGGGGAACTAGCCTGTCCTTTGCATTTGCAGATGGCCCTGGTGGTAGTGGAGTTCATGTGGTGCAGTTGTAGAAGGGAGGGTAAGGATGTGAGAATACTTTAAAGTGGATATTCAGGTCCTGCAAATCACAGGGCTTTGTGCAGTTGTGGAAACAAGTCAAGGTGAATCCACCTGAAATTCTTCTACTTTCTTGGTGGGAGAGGACCAGTGCTGCAGGTGGTACCACAGCCTGGGAACTGCCGTACCAGCCATGGAGTGTTTTCAATACTGCTTCACAGCCTTGGATAGGGGATCCCATCACCCCACGCCCTGAGCAAACCCCCCTGTACTAAAACTGGCTCCTCTTGCTTAGCATGGAAAGGAGGCCAGGACACCATGAGGGGCTGACAAGAGGCAGAGGCAGATGAGATAGGGCAAGGCAACATCAATAAGATTTTACAGTTACTCAGCAAAAGAGGTGGTGGTCCACAAGCTTTGAGCTAGATAACTCAACTGTTATCCCTCAGTCCTAACCTACACACATAAGTGCCGACTCTGTGAGTGCTCCGGCACTGAAGCACCCACAGAAAAAAATTGGTGGGTGCTCAGTACCCACTGTCAGCTCCACGCCTCATCTCCCCTGCTCCAGCTTACCTCTGCCTCCTCTGCGAGCGCGCCCCCGTGTCCTGCTTTTCCCCCTTCCCGCCCAGTGCTTGCACCATGAAACAGCTGATTCATGGGGCAGGGAGGGAGGGGGAGGAGGGGGAATGCGTTGTGCTGGAGAAAGAGGCGGAGCCGGGGCAGGGATTTGGGGAAGGGATCCAATACGGGCAGGGAGGGGGCAGAGTTAGGGTGGGGACTTTGGGGATGGGGTTGGAATGGGAGTGGGGAAAGGGTGGAGTTAGGGCGAGGAAAGGGGCTGGAGAGGTGCAGGCACCCACTGGCACCCGATAAAGTTGGCACCTA